>NC_051398.1:49760009-49775009 GCF_015228065.2 Penaeus monodon
CGGGGGGGGGGCCCCCCGGGGCGGGGGGGGGGTTTTTAAAAAAGGGGGGGGGGCCCGGGGGGCCCCGAGGGGGGGCCCGGGGGGGAAAAAAACCCCCAAAAAACCCCCTTTTTTTTTTTCCCTTTTCCCCTTTTTTTTTCCCCCTTTTTTCCCCCAAAAAAGGGGGGGGGGGGGGGGCCCCCCCGGGGGGGGAACCCCCCTTTTTCCCCCGGGGGGGGGGGGGGGGGAAAAAAGGGGGGGGGGGGCCGGGGGGGTGGGGGGGGGGGGGGGGGGGCCCCCCCGGGGGGTTTTTTTGGGGGGTTTTTTTTTTTGGGGGGGGGGGGGGTCCCAAAGGGGTTGGGGGGAAAGGGGGGGGTTTGGGGGGCCCCCCCGGCCCCCCCCCCCCGGGGGGGCCGGGGGGCCCCGGGGGCCCCGGGGGGGGCCCTTCCCCCCCTTGCGGGCCCCCCCCCCTTTGGGGGCCCGGGGGGCCCCCCGCCCCCGGGGGGGGGGGCCCCCCCCCGGGGGGGGCCCCGGGGGGGGGGGGGGCCCCCCCCCCGGACGGGCCCCCCGGGCGCCCCCCCCCGGGGGGGGGGCCCCCCGGGCCGGGGGGCCGCGGGGGGGGGGCGCCCCGGCCCCCCCCGGGCGGCCCCCCGGGGGAAAAAACCCCGGGGGGGGCCGGGGGGTCCCCCCCCCCCCCCCCTTTTTTTTTTTTTTCTCTCCCCTTTTCCCCCCCCCCCCCTTTTTTTCCCCCCCTTTTTTTCCCTTTTTTTTTTTTTTTTTCCCCCCCCCGGGGGGGGGGGCGGGGGGGGGGGGGGGGGGGGGCGCGGGGGGGGGGGACAAAGGGGGGGGGGGGGGGGGGGGCGGGGGGGGGGGGGGGGCCCCCCAAAAGGGGGGGGGGAAAAAAAGGGGGGCGCCCCCGGGGGGGGGGCCCCCAAAAAAAAAGGGGGGGGGGGGGGGGGGGGGGGGGGGGGCCCCCCCCCCAAGGGGGCCCGGGGGAGGGTCGGGGGGGGGGGGGGGGTTTTTTTTTCCCCCCCCCCCTTTTTTAAAACCCCCCCCCCGGGGGGGGGCCCCCCCCCCCCCCCCCCTCTTTTCCCCCCTTTTCCCCCCCCCCCGGGTTGGGGTTTTTTTTTTGGGGGGCCCCCCCCTTTTTTTCCCCCCCCCCTTTTCCCCCCCTTTTTTTTTTTTTTAAATAAAAAATTAAACCCCTTTAAGGGGGGGGGTTTTTTAATTTAAAAACCCCAAAAAGGGAAATTTTCCCCAAAAAAAAATTTTTTTTTTAAAAAAATTTTTTTTTTATTTTTTTTTTTCCCCCCCCCCCCCCAAAATTTTTTTAAAAAAAAATTTTTTTTCCCCCTTTCCCCCCCCCCCCCTTTTTTCTCTCTCTCCCCCCTTTTTTTTTTTTTTTCTTTTTTTTTTAAATTTTTTTTTTAAAAACCTTTTTTCCCCCTTTTTTTTTTTTTTTTTTTTTTAAAACCCAAAAATTCCAAAAAAAACCCCAAAAAATTAAAAATTAAATTAAAAACCCCCTTTTTTACCCCCCTTTAAAAAAATTTTTTTTTTTTTTTTTTCCCGGGGGGGGGGCCGGGGCGGAAGGGGGGGGGTTTTTTTGGGGGGGGGGGTTTCCCCTTGAAGGGGGGAAAAAACCCCCCCCAAAAAAAACCCCAAAATTTTTTAAAAAAAAAAATTTTTCCCCCACCAAAAAAATTTTTTTTGGGGGGTTTTTTTAACTTAAATAAATTTTAAAAATTAAAAAAAAAAAAAAGGGTTTTTTTTTATATTTTTTATATTTTTTTTTTTTTTTTTTTTTTAAAAAAAAAAAAATATATTTTGAGACATATCTCTATAAAGTTTCTATCGAATAATTGGATAATAACTATCAATACTGATAATGGATATGAAGTCGAGAAAATATTTTATCTCCTAATCTTGCACATTTTCAAGGTGTTTCATAGAAGAAATCTAATCTTACTGATGGAGTGATATTCAGTCACTGATACGTCGTGATTAATTAATTTACAAGAGACCGAACTGCACGAAAAGTCGATAATATGTACGTCTATATAAAGAAAAATGTTTCAGAAACACTACATTTGTTACTACACTTTATTCTCTCTCTCTCTCTCTCTTTCCTTCTATCTATCTACCTGATCATCTATCTATCTCTTTATTTATTATATCTCTCTATCTATCTATCAGTCGCAGTTAGTTAGAATTTGGATAGTTATCATCATCGAAAATCAAAAGAAATTACAAATCCACGAAATGCCGGGACGAGTCAGTTATCCCAAACCTAAATTGATTAAAGGAGACAACCCTTTCCTGCTTACACTCGACAGGGGTATAGAAAAAATCTGGGTTAGAGAGCAACAGGAAATACTTAATTGGTTCCATCAGCGCGAGGGGCGGGGCTGGAAGTGATCAGCTGGACGATTCCACGGGGTGACTGACGCCCTGTGAAGGAGCAGGTCGCCTTGAGACGGGAGACGCAAAATACGTTTCACTGACGCATTTGGATACATATATATATATGAATCAATGCAAAATTAAACTAATGGATAAACAAATAAATGCACGCGCACACACACACACATATGTATGTGTGTGTGTGTGTATATATATATATATATATATATATATATATATATATATATATATATATATATATTATGATATATATTATAAATATTATATATATATATATATATATATATATATATATATATATATACAATATAGTGTTGTGGTGTGTGTGTGTGTGTGTGTGTGGTGTGTGGTGTGTGTGTGTGTGTGTGTGTGCGTGTGTGTGTGTGTGTGTGTGTGTGTGTTGTGTGTGGTGTGTGTTGTGGTGTGTGTTGTTGTGTGTGTGTGTGTGGTATGGTGTGTGGGACTTTTGCTGTGGGTGTTTTGTGTGTGGTGTAGCTATGAATAGTCCACGCGGTCACTTTCCACACAGAGAAGGCAGCATGAGGCAGAAAAAACATATAGATAAGGAAAACGTATGGCATTTTTTTTTTATCAAAACAAAATAAATATATTAAAACTAGATAAGACGAGACTTCCTCCTTTCATCCACCTGCCAATACTCATCAGGGTGCCTCTGAACGTTAAACGTAAAACCAATGCTTTTATTGGGTATGGTTGTTTCTTTCTGTTGAAGCGAAGAGCAGCTGCAAATAAACTGTTCATATAGTCGGTGAACAAGCGTTTTGGGGAAATGGTTGTCGGCAATATAGCTGTTCGTTGACGAAAAGGCGAGCCATGTATGTATATATGTATGTGTGTGCGTGCGTGCGTTTGCGTGCGTGCGTGTGTGTGTGTTGTGTGTGTGTGTGTGTGTGTGTGTGTGTGTGTGTGTGTGTGTGTGTGTGTGTGTGTGTGTGTGTGTGTGTGTGTGTGTGTGTGTTTTATATATCATCAGTATCACGAAGCCTACTAGCATTACCAAATTATTCTATTTCCTTGTGAAGCATAAAAAAAAGACATAAAAAGTTGATGTTTGTGGCAGCTCAGAGAAAACGTGAAATAATAACAGATTAATAAAAAAAAATCTTATCTAAACCTTGAATCCTTTTGAGACACTGGACGATAAGGTGGGTTCAATACATGTATGTGTCGCATCTGCACTAAATACTACACACACACATACACATATACTTCTATGTATGTGTGTATGTATGTATATGTGTGTATATATATATATATATATATATATATATATATATATATATATATATATATATATATATATATATATATATGCATGTGATTACTTCTGGGGTATGTAAGTTATTCCTTGTTGTCAAATTGTTTTTGAATGCTACTTGTATTACATACCGTTTATAGTTCTCCTTCCACAGCTTGATGAGGGCAAGATCGAAATTCCAGATCCATAGCTTAAACGCCAGTTAAGCCTTTCCAAAGATTTGCGCTTTGCTGAAAATATTGTTCGCCAGGTAATATTATTGGCCATATTTGTTATTTATCTATTTTATTTATTTATTTATTTATTTATTTGTATGTGTGTGTGTGTGTGTGTGTGTGTGTGTGTGTGTGTGTGTGTGTGTGTGTGTGTGTGTGTGTGTGTGTGTGTGTGTGTGTGTGTGTGTGTGTGTGCGCTTGCTTGCTTGCTTGCGTGAGTGCGTGTGCATTCAAGTATGAGTGTGTGGATGTCTGTCTGTATATCTATCAATTCGCATATACACTTACCACGAGTACATATAAAGGTAAACAAATTGACAAAACCCCTTTTAAATGTCAGCGACACGAACCCAGCAACAAAACAAACGCCAAACGCAAAAGAACCAGAGAAGAGGATTCGATTCCATTGCGGTCGTCTCTTTTTCCTCGGTCAGCCTTCTCAGGTGTTAAAAATCTTTTCATCAGGACTGCGAGGAATGTGAAGTATGCTGGATCGGATCGGATTCTTGATATTATATCGGAGAGTTCGCTGGAGTATGGATTTTCGATTTCGATGTTTTTTTTTTTTTTTTTTTTTTTTTTTTGTCGCGAGGATATACTTACGTATTTGGTTTATGCGCATGGATAAAACAAAGAGAGAGAAGAAATAGAGAATAAGGAGAAAAAAAGCAAGAAAGAAGGACATCATAAGAAAAAAGGGACGAAAAATCAGTAATAAGAAATGCATGGAGAAGAGGCGGTAAAAATACGGGAATAATAAGGATAATTATAAAAATGAGTTATAACAACGATGGCCATAATGATAATGATTATTTAACAACAGCAAAACAAACACTAACAGAAAACAGCAACTGCAGCAAATCAAACATTACCAGTAACAACAGCAACAGTATTAATGACAATAACAATAATAATAATAATAATAATGACATAATGACATCAATCAGTTTCACTTCTTATCACAGGTTCAAGCTCAGTGTTCGAAAAAGGAATTCCTAATGTCACAGGGGTAAATTCTAGGCTGCGCAACAGAGAATGTTGTTGGGAAGGCTGCAAGCGAGGAAGGGATGTAGTCTATACTCATCTCGTTTGAAATAAACATAATAAAAAAAGACGTATCAGTTGTAGTTGTAGTCGTATCAGTCGCAAAAGTAGCAGAAATAGCAGCTGTAGCCTTAGTGGCTGCTAAGGAAGTGATTGAAGGCCAGTCATTGCTGTTGACAGAATGTTGTGGTGGTGGTAGTAGCAGTAGTAGTAGTGGTAATAGTAGTAATAGTAGTAGTAGTAGTAGTAGTAGTAGTAGTAGTAGTAGTAGAAGAAGAAGTAGTATTGATGATGGTGGTGGTAAAAGTAGCAGTAGCAGCAATAGTAGCAGCAGGAATAGCATTAGAAGGAGGAGTAGGATAAAAGGTAGTAATGGTTGTAGTAGTGTCTAAAATCAACTGTACGAAGTAGCAGTATTGGCAGCAGCAGTAGTACCAATTATAAGGATAGTAATTACAGCAGAAATAGTAGCAGAAGTTACGTCACCAACAGCAAAAGTACCAATGAAAGCAGAGTCAAGGCTGAACCGGAATAGACAAGAAGAATACTTGACAGACAGCTGGGGAACACAAGGGGAGGAAGTGCATTACGACCAATAATAACGTTGTCAGGCGATTTTGTAGCTGAGGTTTTGCCATTCGATGACTCACAGCTATTTCTCGGAGAATGCTCTCTACACTAAATGTCAGGCTGCCACGAAATTATATTGGAGAGGTTCTTCTGTTGCAGTCACCACTGAGAAAAAATGAGGTAAGCGTTTTGGAAAATGATGAGAGAGGGAGCATAGCTGTAGCTACTTCATTCGAGTTCACTCCTAATGATATAAATAACCAACAGATGTATCTTAAGAGGAAAAAAAATCTGTGAAAGGAGTAACATGAATATAACAGCGAGAAGACTATGTTAACCTCAAGAATTTAAAACTGGGCGCCACCTCGAGTTAAAAAACTAAAAATGTCAGGCAAAAGAGTAGACGGCAAGACCAAAGCGCTTCAGTCATGCAGCCTCATGAGCATTCCTTCAAGGCTTCAAACGGCGGTTGACTTCTTGATCAGAAATGTTCCGGACATTGGACAGATGTTTTAACGGCTCGAGGATGCCATAGGAGACAGAGGCACTCCCCAGCCCTTTCGCGACGCCGGTCGTGGAGAGATAGTAGGGAGAGAGACTTGTGGGGAAACTAAATTCGGTGTTAGTGATGAGCATTTTTTTTAAGAAAAGAACATTAAAACAATGCAGTAATTTTAATGATGATGATGATTATGAGGATGATGATGATGATGATGATGATGATGATGATGATGATGATGATGATGATGATGATGATGATGATGATGATGATGATGATGATGATGATGATGATGATGATGATGATGATGATGATGATGGTGATATGATGGTGATGGTGATGACGATCATGATAATTAAAAAATAATGATAATAATAACCTGAATCCAGAGTGGAAAATAGTCGCCTGGAATCCTCAGCCTTCATTAAATAAGAAAGAAAAAAGGGAAAATGCTCTTGGCGCCATTGAAGCGCAACTACCATGATTTAAAGAGTTTTTTTCTGTTCAATCTCTCTCTCTTCTTCTCTCTCTCTCTCTCTTTCTTCTCTCCCTCTCTTCTCACTTCTCTCTCTCCCTCTCTCATATATATATATATATATATATATATATATATATATATATATATATATATATATATATATAATAAATATATAATATATATATATATATAAATACAACCATACTCAAAAATACACCACACACCCACACCCACACACACACCCACACACAATAATATATAATAAAAATATATATATATAATATATATATATAATATATATATATATATATATATATAATATATATATATATATATATATATATACAAGATATATATAATATATATATATATATATATATATATAATATATATTATAATATATATATAACATTACAATATATATCTATATATATTTTATATATTATTTATATATTTATACTTATATGTATCACACATATATGTGTTTTGCTATTATATATATATATATATATATATATATATATATATATATATATATATATATATATTACATATACATGTTCATATAAATATAGATAAATATATACATACCTATATATGTATATACCTGTGTGTGTGTGTGTGCATATATGCATATATATACACACATATGTATGTATATATGTAAATGTGATATATATATATATATATATATATATATATATATATATATATATATATATATATATATGCACACACACACACACACACACACACACACACACACACACACACACACACACACACACACACACACACACACACACACACACACACACACACAGAAACACCCCCCCCACAAAAAAAAAAAAAAAAAAAAAAAAAAAAAAAAAAAAAAAAAGCAAAAATCAACAAGAAAGTAAACAAAGTCCAGTTCCTTTCCCTCCATCTTGAAGGAACGACCGGTTTTCAAGGTTAAGCCGCGTAAGTTTTCGCTAATGTGACAAGAAATCATATGTTGCGTAAAATACAGTCTTTCATATCCTATTCGTCTTTGTACTTGTACATGTGAATGCCCGTATTTAAGGGCGTTTTTTTCAGATGCACGTTTTGTAGCTGTGTTTATCATAGATATCTGATTTAGCCTTCTTAACACGGGCATGGACGCTGCAATTTTTCATGCTCAGGTAAAGCGGTTTTACGATAGAATCTGTGCTACCATTCCAGCTATTTTCATGCTACACTCCAGCGTTGTTTTATGAAATGGTATCTATAAGCTAGCGTTTTAGCGACCTCGTCTCATAGTAGGAATCCAGTTTCAAACACGTATGGATAAAAAAAAAAAAAAAAAAAGTCAACGATATATCGCCATAAAAACGGACTAAAGGCAGTACTGATATAAAATGAGTATTTTCTCCTATCATCGTACTGTGACATGGCAACGCACCGCCCGACGTCAGAGCACACTGGTGTAAATTATACCATTGTCTTTTGTGCGCGTAGTTGGGCAATATCAGAACTCTTACGTTAATTAGCGAATTGCAAAGAAGCGTTTATGACTGGGCAGCCAAATATTAACCAAATAGTCATGTAAAGAAAGTAACTGAGGTGAATGAGGGAACTATTTTATGCAAATTACTGCATGTATGAAAAAAAATTAAAGACGACAAAGTATCGTTAAGAGTAATAGTTAATAACAATAGGATGACTAAGAACAATCTGTACTCAATTTTCATGAAAAACATCACACAATTTTAAAAAGTAAAACTGCACTCTAATGACAATTAATACATTTATTTCGTATAAAAAGAAATCTCTGAGTATGTCCTTGATTTAACAATCCTGTTGTATCTTGACAGTCTTGAAAAATTGCAATGTTATTTTATACATTGACCTAAAGTATAAACTCTACAGTTTATTGACTTTGTGGGTTTTAAAATCAAATCTAACGGGATTTTAGAATGATTCGACAGCAACACAGCACGTTGGGTGTAGAGTGTCCCTGAAAGTTCAGAGGGCAGACGTAACCCGCGTTTCCGAAAACTGGTTCTCAAAATGTAGTGTGAAGGCGGGCGAGGCAAGTCTACTTGGGGCTGTAACATGGTCTCACACGTTACAGACTTTGAGCAAATATATTTTATTTTCACCTGCGTCTCTTTGCGTGAGGGCGTGAGGCATCACTCCCCTGCTGCACGGCAAGGGACAAACGTGAATAAATATCTTCACTCTCTTGCGTAAAGGTTGTGGTAGTGATGATAAATAAATAATGAAGAAAGGAAAAAATGGTAAGATATACATAAAGAAGCAAAGATGAACACAAAGAAGATCCGAAACTAAATACACATCGGCCTAAAAGTTATCGAATTACCAATCATATTCCTAACACCCGCATCCCGTTCTTTTCCTACTGTGCAATTTTTCCTCCATTTTTTCTCCGAATTCCTGCCTTATTCTAGGAAGCGTCTCACGAGAGTCCGTCAAAGGAATTCCCTCATCGCACCATGACTTTATATTGCACATATCTTTGACCACTAGTAATGCACATTAATGTTAGTAAGCTCGTAACTCATGGGATTCATGGGTGTGTGCGTGTGTGCGTTTGCGAGAGAGCACTTGGTGGGAAGCCTCGCGAGAAGTGCAAGTTCAGTCGCCGCCGAGTCTTCGCAACGTGACCTGTTTGTGTGCTCCTCCTGGTGACTACACTGTTATCTACACCTGGTATTTCGGCTCGTTTTTTTTGGGGGGGAAGGGACTTATGTTGAATAAAACGAGGAGAATTGATTGTTAGCAAAAGAGAGGCTGTCAGGGCTTAGTTACATGATAAATTTCATATTCATTTCAGACAGGAGAAAAAACACAAAGGGATAATGCTAAAGGAATCATGCACTGCACTTTATTATCGCATCAGGCTGTGGCAGGGCAACCCGGCCATCAGAAATAAAGAATGTTTAACGTATCATCAAGCCAAATGAATATAAATGACACTCCTGTAAATCTCCACATCACATGATATCAGCAGAATGACTCGGTGTTAGCGGGGACCCTGCGAACAGTGCATTGTGGCTGAGAGAGAGACTGACGCTCATGTTATAGCGACACCAAGGCCAAGACGGCGCTGACAAGGCCTTCTGTTAATGCACTTGCTTCGGCCTCTTCTTGTCAGTGCCTGTGGCCGTGGACACGTATCTTTGTAAAGCAGATTGTGTGGATTATTGTGCTTGTTATTTTGCGTTGAAGATGGTTTTGGGTTTTTGTTGCTTTGCTGGCTTGTCACGACGCGCCTGTGATGGGGCATTTATAGGACTCCTTGTGTATTCCACACACCCAAACACATACAATTTTATGTTTGTTTGTGTAACTTATATATATATATATATATATTATATATATATATGTATATATATATATATATATATAAATAAAAAAACAAAAATATATATATACTTATAAAAATATATTAGATATATATATATTATATATATATAATAGCTACTTATAAAATTTATATATATATATATATCAATCATAATCTATATCTCTATATATACTATCTATATAGATATATGTCTTACTATATATAATATATTATATCTAATATCTATATTCTATATTATCTATATATGTTATATATGTGTTGGTGTGTGTGTGTTGTGTGTGTGGTGTGTTTGTGGATATATTATATATATTATATAATATCGATATATATATATATATATATATTATATATATATGTCTATCTATAATTTTGTGTGTGTGGTTGTGTGTGTGTGTGTGTGTGTGTGTGTGGGTGTGTGTGTGTGTGGGGTGTGTGTGTTTTGTTTGTGTGTGGGTGTGTGTGTTTGTGTACAGGTTTTTGTAAGTGTTTTGGCAGTTGTATTTTTGCGTTTCGCATCTATATATATATATTAATATCTAAGTAATATATATTTATTATATATATCTATATATATTATATATACTTGTATATATATGTATATATATATAATATGTATATATATATAAAATCTGTAATATATATATTATATAGATCTATTATCTTCTATATATATATAGTATATAGATATAATAATATTTTATTTGTGTGGTGTGTGTGTGTGGGGGGTGTGTGTGGTGTGTGTGTGTTGGGTGTGGTTGTGTGTGTGTGTGTGTGTGTGTGTTTGCATATGTTTCCAGTTATTGCATTTCCTTGCCAGCTTTTGCCCGCTGACAGGTCCATCACACATGATAAAAAATACAAAACGAGTAATGACCTCAGTAAAATATCAGCGATTATTTCTCAGTGCAAATGCCTGGAAATCTGAGTCCATGCAAACACACACTACACACACACATCACACACACAGAGGTAGAGAGAGAGAGCGAGAGAGAGAGAGAGAGAGAGAGAGGGGAGAGAGAGAAAGAAAGAGAGACAGAGAGAGGGAGTGAGAAAGAGAGAGGGAGTGAGAAGAGAAGGGGAGAGAGAAAGAGAAGAAAGAGAGAGAAAGAGAAGAAAGAGATAGAGAGAGAGACGAAAGCTAGCGAAAGGCAGCGCAAGAGAATACAGAGCGAGAACGCTAGAGAAAGCGATCGAAAGAGAGAGACAGAGAAGAGCGCGAGCAGAGCGAGCTAGCGCTATCTCGAGAGCGAGCATAGCAGATAGAGAGAGGCGATCTCGAGAGCGATGCGAGCGACGAGATAGAGAAGAGAGAGTGATATAGACGAGAGATAGAGGACTCATCGTGAGGGGTGCTATAGCGAGCGCGCATAGATCGGGCTAGAGAGAGCAGAGCAGCTACGCTATCAGCAGCGTAGGGCCTGAGAAGCGAGGAGAGAGAGATAGAGAGCGAGCGAGCTCTGCGCTCGCGTGAGAGATATCTAGAGCGACGAGAAGAGAGACGAGAGAGAGGAGGGGAGAGAGAGCGAGAGAGAGAGATAGAAAGATCGAGTCGCGAGAGAAGAATATATATATAGAGAGAGCGAGCAGCGAGCGAGAGGAGAGGAGAGATAGAGAGAGCATGCTAGCGAGAGAGATCACTCTCTAGATCAGAATGAGAGAGAGAAGGAATGCGAGAGAGAGAATTATAGAGAGCGAAGAGAGAGAGAGATCGCGCGAGCGAGGAGAGCGCTGCAGAGGCGAGAGAGAGAGAGAGAGAGAGAGAGAGAGAGAGAGAGAGAGAAGGAGACAAAGAAAGAAAGAAAGGAATGCATGAAGTCGGTCTCTCTCGTTACGTAACCTCCCGGTTGAGCGCCGGGCTGCGAGTCAGAACGTTTTGCTGCAGGATGCCTTCGTTACTTCTTTTTTCCCTTTTTTTTAACTACTAACGTCCCCGACTCTCCCCGCTGTCTCTCTGTCTCTTTCTTTTACCCTCTCCGTCTCTGTCTCTCTCTTTCTCCTTCTCCTTCTCTTTCTCCTTTTTTTTTCTATTTCTCTTTCTCATTCTTTCTAAGGGCTGAGGGACTCTCTCTCTCTCTCTCTCTCTCTCTCTCTCTCTCTCATCTCTCTCTCTCTCGCTCTCTCTCTCTATCTCGCTCTCTCTCTTCTCTCCTCATCTCTCCTCCTCATCTCTCTCTCTCAGTCGCTCTCTATCCTCCTCATCTAATATGTCACTCGTCTCGCTCTCCTCTCTCTCTCCTCGTCTCTCTCCTCTCTCCTTCTCGTCTCCTCATCTCTCTCTCTCTCTACTCTCCCCGTCTCTCTCTCCACAGCCCTCTCTCGTCTCCGTCTCTTTTGTTCTCCGTCTCTCATCTCTCTCTCTCACTCTCTCTCTTTGGTCACCGTATCCTCTCTCTTCTCTCTCCTCTCTCTCATCACTCATCGCTCTCTCTTCTCTCAGCTCATCCCGTCCTCATCTCTCTCAACTCTCCTCTCCTCTCTCTCGGTCTCATCTCCGGCCCCCTCTCTCTCGTCTCTCTTTCTCTTTCTTTGAGTCTTTCTTTCTTTCCTTATTCTTTCTTCTTTCTTTTCTCTCCTCTCTCTCTCTCCTCTCCTATCTCTCTCTTCCTCCTCTTCTCCTCTCTCTCTCGTCGTTCTTCTCCCATATCTCCTCGTGCTCTTCTTTTCTTCATTTTTTCCTCTCTCCAACGTCTTCTCGCCCTTCGTCGCCTCTCTCTAGTTCTCCTCCCTCCCCTCTCTTCTTTCTTTTCTCTCTTTCTTTCTTTCTTTCCTCTCTCTCGCTCTCTGCTCTTCTCCTCTCTCCCATCCTCTCTCCTCTCAATCTATCTCTTCTCTCTCTTGCTCTCTCTCTTCTCTCTCTCTTCTCCTCTTCCTACTCTCTCCTCTCTCCTTTTCCCTTCCTCTCTTCTTCTCTCAATGTCCTTCTCATTCTCTTTTCGTTCTCTTTCTTTCTCTCTCGTCTCGTCCGTCTCTCCTTCGCTGTTTTTCTCACTTCTCCCTCTCATCTCATCTCGTGACCTTCCTTTCCTTTTCTCTCTTTCTTGTTCTCTCGTCTCGTGTGTCGTCGGCCCCGGCCTCTCAACTCTCTCCCTCCTCTCATCGTCTACCGCTCCTCTTTCTTTCTCTCTTTCTTTCTTTCTCTTCTACTTCTCTCTCCTCTCTCGTCTCTTATCCTCTCTTCTCTCTTACTCGCTACCTTCGACAACACTGTCCGTCTCATCTCTCCGTCTCTCTCCTCTGTTTCTTTTTTCCGTCTCTCTCACTCTATCGTCTCCTCCATACACATCTCTCTCTGTTGTCTCTTGAGCATTCCGTTATCTCTCTTCCTCTGGCCTCTCATACCTCTTCTCTCTCTCCTCTCTCATCTCCCTCTTCTTTGTTCCTGCTCATCTATCTCTCTCTCGTCATCTCTCTCTCGGCAACTTCTCTTCTCTCTCCTCCTCCCTCTCCACTCAGTGCCTGTCTCGTCCTCGGCCTCTCTTGTGTTCCTTCCCCTCTAGTCTTTTCTCTTCTTTTCTTTTCTCTCTCTCTCTCCTCATAATCTCTCTGCCAGTCTCTCTCTCTCTTCCTCTCCTCGCTCTAGCTGGTCTCTCTCTCCCTCTCCTCTCCTTGTCTCTCCTCTCTCTCTCTTCTCTTCCCCTTTTCCTCCCTCTTCTCCTCCTCTCTCTCCGTTTTCTTTCTCTCTTTCTTTCTCTCTTTCTTTTTTTCTTCTCGGTCCTCTCATCTGTCTCTCTCGATCTCTCTCTCTCTCTCGTGCTCTCTGCTCCTCTCGTCTCTCTCTCTCTCTCTCTCTCTCTCACTCCTCTCCTCTCTCTCCTCCTCTCTCTCTTCCTCTCTCGACTCTCTCTTCTCTTTGTCTCCGTCAGTCTTCTCTCCCCTACCTCGCCCTACCTCTGCTCTCTCTCTCTCATCAACGTACAGTCCTCCTCTATCTTGTCACCGTATCTCTCTCTCATCTCCTCTCTCTCTCTCGTCTGCTTCTCTTCATCTCTGCCTCCCCACTCTCTCTTCTCTCTTCTCGTCCCCTTCCTCAACTCTCTTCACTCCTCTCCATCGTCTCGATCTCTCTCTTCTCCTCTCAATCTCTCCCTTCTCTCCCCATCCTCTAGACCTCTCCGGTCTCATGGGCAGTGGATTGCTTGGGGTTTTATATAGCCTTATAATTGTGTTTCTTATCATGAAATTCTTAGGTCTGAACGTGCTAAGAGGTGTGTTTCTCAAGGTCATAGTATACTGCAGGGCAACTGAGCACATCCGCCTGCCTGTAGTACCATAATGAGAGTGTATAAAATGCCATGTCGATAAGTGTAATGCATTTTCTGGTGCCAACTTGCTAGGGTTGTCCCGGGAGAAGAGTTCGTCTTGTTACATTAGCAAATATCGCATCGTGAATTTTGACTTTGAGGCACGTAATGCAATGTTCATGAGCCTCTTTTTGTCATATTTCCTATCAGAAATTACCCAACATATGAATATTGTTTAACACACATAAATTCAGTTGAGACCTTCTGTTGCATGAGAAACGTGCTTTCAAAAAGCAACCGGAAGTTATAAGAAAAAGAGAGGATGCAGCAGCGCTTCATGTACAACCAACCCCGGCTAAGTCGTGTTTTTAAAAGTCCTGCTTTTATTATTTAATTTATACCGTACAAAACGTGTCATAAATATTGGCCCTCTATCCTTATAAAGGGAGAGGGAGGGGGGGGGGGGGGGCCGAGATGACATTACCCAAAGGAAGTCATATCTGTGTGTGGATGTGTTTCGGTTAGGTCTGTTTCTTTTATTTATTAAAAATCACATGATAGCAAGCGAATAAACAGATAAACTGCATTTGGCAAGGGAAAAACAAACCGATCCTAGATTGACGCGCTGGTTGGCATAGCTTGGATCACTCTCTGTGCGTCTGTCTGCGGAATATTTAGTTTGTGGGTAAAGTATGCCCGGGGAGTTCAGTTTTATTTCGACGGACCCAGTGCCCTTACGAGACGCAATACCAAACCCTTATTAATATTTCCCGCTAAACCTTTCGGGTAGCTACGACGCACAATCACACGTACGTGTATGTGCGATGCGTACATGCCCACTTAACACAAAGACGAGCAATATAAGTGCAATGACAAGCAACCCTATTTCTAGATGCAGTACGTTATTAGCATAGGT
>NC_051398.1:49787509-49795009 GCF_015228065.2 Penaeus monodon
ATGGCGAAGATCAGTTTAGAACTCGGGGCTGGCAGGAACAAGGTCGGCGACCCGATCAACTACAGCGTGGGCATAATGCTCGTTAAGGTAGGTACTGTGTTATTCTCGAGACTCCTCAACAGCTCTCGTCCTACATTCAATGCGTGAATTCATTATACTTAAACGCAACTTGCAGGTGGTCGGCGAGAGCGTGAAGGAAGGCGAGACGTGGGCAGAGCTGCATCACGATTCCTCACTGCCACCCACCCTCCTACAGAGGATGCAGGGAGCCGTCACCATCAAGGCGTCGGCGGAAGCATGCAAGCCCTCGCGCGTTGCCGCTCGCGTTGTCTAGGTGCTCGAAACCCTCAGTTGCAGAGGCCAATATCCAGCTCGCACTGTCAGTCTCCTAACTTGAGATCTAGTATCCATGCAAAATACTTTATGTTGCACAAATTATGTTAGGGCCTGTTCGCATGAGCGGACATAATCGGCGGGCGCGCGTACGCAAAGATGACGTCACAGGTGGGCTAAGTGCTCGCTAAACAAGCAGTTCCACTTTGTAACGTCACCTTCACAGGTGCCTGACGTTGCGGACAGGTCTTTAACCGTTTGAACCTTCTACTTTTTTATTTTCTAATTATATGGGAAACTGGAGACTTGGCTCTCTTCCGGGTTCATCGTCATACTAGTCACTGACCCCAAATATACTAGTACATGGGGAAGGGGACTGTTATTTTCACGTGGCACAATCTTCACATCGCCAGTTCTTTCTCCCAAAACCATATTCATCGTCAAATAGAAAGTATACCTATAGATACTTATATTCGGTGCATATATGCCAGTTGCTCTTCCCAGTATATAACTGTAACCATCATTAACTATTCCAGGTACCTGCTGGCGCTCATCAGGATTTTTTCTTTACGAAACTAACTTAATTGCGTTGTTGTTGTTTTTTTTTTTGGTTCACAAGAATTATTTAATGTGTTAGTTTTTTGGTTCACAAGAATTATTTGATTTTGTTATGTAAATCAGCCGGTGTGTTAATCGGTCTGCAGTTAATACGATTGTTCTGATTCTGGCTTCCAGTCACTGTGGTTCTCTTTATGATTTCAGCTTACTACTTCATAACAATCTTCTACATAGTGATTTCTGATATTTTTTATGTTTGCACAAGCTATTTAATTAGATGGTATGAAATTACACATGACCTGCATATTAGTCATCTATTGGCTGACCTAACCGATTCATTCCACTCCTTGAAAGGGAAATAACTCATTCTGTACAACTCTTTACTATGCAACTGGCCAACGTCATCCTCACATTCCAGTCTATGTAGATTTAACAAGAAATTATTTTTGTGATTGAAATATTTTTTGTTGAGTTTTACTATTGTGTTGTAATGGGAAATTAATAGTTTTTGTATGATATTGAAATTTACACAATGTCTCTTTCCTTGTTCATGAAAATAAAACTATTGCAGTGCTATACTAAAATATCTTAATATGTTACCGTCTTAAACTGATATTTTTTCTTTATTTTCCTGGGCCTTCCAGGCTTTGATACAATAATGATCATCATTAGCAAATTCTAAAATTTCATCAAATCCAAAAATGAAAGTTCCTACAAAATGTTTTATAATTTATCATATTAATACATCACTACTAATTAGAGTATAAACTTTGCATTCACGAACATGTATTATGAAAATATAATTTTCTTTTAGAGAATCATATATTTTGCAATGAGAGAGTTTGAGCATGTGGCATTCTACTTTGTGATATATTTTTTTAAGGTTATCACTGCCTCTAGTATTTACAGATATTACCATAAAATTAAATAGGAAATGTTAATATTGTAGACTTATTTTACATGTTCACACATATTTCATTATGTTCACTTTATGACCCTCTCAAATGATGGGAAATTAATTAGGAAAATCCTCTTTAATAATGTTTTTAATGATGTTTTATAAGTTGGTGAATCATGTAGTTTCACATGTTTTTTTTTTTTCCCAAGATAACAATAAAATTATGTAATAAAAGTAATTACAGCACAAGTAAAAACATTGAACAGGAAAAAAACCAACTGATGCCTTTGAAAATGATTAGGAATACATTTTTCATACCAAATGAAATAACTTTTCACAAACACTAAGAATATAACCGATATTGAAACGTACAACATAGCACCTACAAGGGAAGAACTTAAAAATCATAGGTGCAGGTGAACGGTTAGAAGCAATTAAAAATACACCTTATTTTCTGGAATGTATATAATACATTAAGACAAAACTTGAATGTTAAGGAAGGGATATACATTGGTCCTGTTTTAGTGAAATTTTACACAGATGATAATGTGCAAATGAATGCTTTACAAATATCAGGAAGACAAAACAATTAACTGGAGCATTATATATAAAGGAGTTTCACTGAAGTACTCTGCAGGGTAAAAAATAAAAGACCACTCTCAGTAAAATTTTGCACCACTTTATTTGATCATTTCTAAATATCATACAATATATTTATACAGCACATTAATGAGTGGACTTCCATGAAACTTGTAAGATCTCTTCAATTGGCATACAACTGCATGGCAGACTGCAGGTGAACCATACGTCGAGGCAGGGGAGTGCTGAGTCCCATGTCCCCTATGCAACTCAAGTGCAAACAAAATAGCCAATAACCAATGCAAACTTACAAATATTATTGGAAGGAATTTTAGTAGCTTACATTTCAAGCATTAAAAAAATTGAATATAAAATATAATACAATATTCTAGAGTAACATATAAATATTACGTACAGGCAATCTAGAAAAGCAAATCCTACATAGGTTATAGAAGTGCCTAAAACCTGGACAAGCTCAGCACCACCTTGGCTCAACATCATGGTTGCAGAGCAAGAAATAGAAAAGAAAAAAAAAGAAAAAGAAAAAAACAAAAACAAAAGGAAAAAAAAATAAAAATAAAAAAATAAAAATAATAATCAGCTCATACAGATGGAAGGAAGGTTCAAAACAGGTAGTCACATGGAAGTGTTAGCTACCTATCTCCTGCTTTTCAAAGCTTAAAAAGCATAGTAATTATCTTAGTAAGAATGGAAACATGAAATGCAAGTGAGGCGCTCCTGGCATGATAATGATGGCTGTTACCTAACTGGTAGTTAGCATAAGCAATGGAGTATTCAACAAACCAGTGGGGGACAGATACATGGATTGCTGGTAAAGATTGAAGCAGGATAAAGGTAATTCACCTATAAATGTCAGTTGACAGAGATGATGCTACATGATAATATTACGTTTATCACTACAATCAACAAGGCCATACACATTTTACTGGTAAATGTCTCTTCATTTGATGTACATCATTCTTATTCACCAGTGTTAGTGTCATATCAGAATTTTTGATGTATGAAAATTCCCTTTCATGCCTTAAAGTTCTGATATAAAGAAACTTCTTAAAAACTTCTTCCCTATAATATTACTCAGCAACCAATTATGAAGATCTGATAACATTCTGTCCTCCCTATACTACAATCTTGCTTCTCGTATCTATCAAGAAGGAAAAACAAAGAATTTATCCTCCTTTTACACTCTTCTTTCTTGAACTCTTTCAGATTAGATGGCACCAAACTGCCAGATATTTGCATTCCATTCTTGAAGATAAAGCAGATGAATTTACTTCTCAAAATACATGGCTTTTGTTCACTTTATATATTTATCTTATTTCTTTTAATAATAAAAAATAACACTAAAAAAAAAAAAAAAAAAGAGAGAAAAAAAATATCCCTTCCTTCAATAGTCTGGATCAACATTATGTTGGTAAAATAAAACAGAACTTCTGCAGTAATCCCTCACACTTTCTCTACATGTGAATAAATCTCTAGAAACTTACATACTGCACATGAGATGTGCAGTAGCACCAAATTCCATCACAATAATAATCTTGGTCTTTGCTTCAGTCCTTTACATTGCTATACACATGCAGGCTAACTAAAGGGAAGCCTCCTGCTTTAAAATGAACCATTGATACCACCTTATGAGGAAAGTCAGGGTGGAGTTATTTGAAGGTCTTCCTGACCACAGTCACTGGTCACTTGGCATAAGCACGCTGTAGGCATTTCACACTATGTGCATTTATAACCTTCAGTGTTTAGCTGGAAGACCATTCAGCATTTGCTTAGCCTTCTTGTGAATCACTGTGGCTAGCCTTGTATCCCTCATACTCTAGTGCAGTTCCCATCACAGGACCCACCACTATTTCATCGCTGTACAACTCTCACTGTACATATATAATACAACATATACACTGTTTATCCCTTGTTCAATCTACAACCACTGAACAGAGAGGAGTGTTTCAACATGATTGATCAATTCACCTAAAAGATACATTTGTTCTCATACGTCATGGAACAGTAATATAATAAAAAAAAAGGATCACTATAGTAAACAATACATCTAGTCATATCTAAAAAGAACAGAATGGATGACTGAGGTACAAAATCAAATTATTTCTGATGCAAACAAACATTAGAAATTTCCATTTTCATCCCTTCTATTTGATGACTAGTTTGAAACTCGTCAACTAGCACTGGAAACACTGCTGCCCCTTGTCAGCTGTAAATCACTTGTAAAGTTCTTCAAATGGACAATAGTAAGACCCATATCATTCAATGGATGAGACACAAAATATTCTATGGTTAACTTCTGCTGGACTGCCAGGACCATGTTGCTTCCACTGCCGTTGCTGAGCTCATCTCCATATGTGGGAGTACAAAATTAGAGGATCACAGATGCAGGTTCCTGTCCCTGAGAGGGAGCTTGGAATGTTGGCCACACCTACTGCTGTTGCCACTGTACCCATGAGGCACTTGTGGCAGGTGGCTGTTGTGAGGGTTGTTGCTGTAATGGCATGTTACTGCCGCTACTGCTGGTACTACTAGTACTAGGGGGAGTTCCAGAAACATCATCTACTTGGGACACAGCCACTATTGAGCCATCGGACAGCTTCTGATACGGGTAGGGGAATGTATGAAATGTGGGGAATATGTGGCCATGAAAAGGTGCAGTAGCATATCCCATTGTGGGATAAACTTGTCTCTGCCCTGGATGTTGTAATGATGCTGTGGCTTTCTGCTGGGCCATCATCTGGTTGAGGGTCATCTTGCCTTGGGATGGCCGCTGTGCCTGTCGAGGGCCGCTCAGGTTCTGAACCAACTCTAACATATCCTCTGAGATTGTACGCCCTTTCTTTCCTGACGTTGTGCCACTACTGGAGGTATCCACAGAATGATCGGATGCAATGGCTGCATCACCATTAGCACCAACTGGGAAATCACATTTCTCTGACTGCTTTGAGTCTGACTGGGAGTGTGGCGACGTTGGAGTCGTGCCTGGTGTGGGGGGACCCGGGGATGAAGCCAGGCGTAGAGACTGAGGTCGTCTACTATTCTGGCTTCGTTGTAGGCGCTGGACTTTGTAGGCTTCCCGTTCTTGCTGGTGGCGACGTCGGAGCTCAGCTTCCTCGTGCTCTTGCCTAGTGATTAAGCAGAAAGATATGTTTGTAGAACATTGTTACTGGCTAAAAAGACCACACTCACATATCTGAGAAAAGCTAATGAATAGTAAGAAAAAGAAAGAAAGAAAAAAGAAGAAGAAGAAAGAAAGTTTATTCCACAATGTCAGTGATATCAAATGAGCATTAAATCAAAAAGAAAGAGAACAACTTGTATTTATTTACTTGTAAAGAAGCTGCTGAAAACTGTCATCATCTTCTGAGAAATCTTCCAGATCATGCCTCACCGTTTCCAGTTCTTCGTCCTCCTATCAAGTAAATTTACACTTTATAGTCACAATAAATAAAAATCTGCAATATAATTTGATTAGTGCAGGTCTGAACGAGACTTTTCAAACCTACGAAAGTGGACGTGCATGTCTTCATGGTGAAGGGGGAAGTCTTTTAAGAATACTTAGCAACCCTCTCCATACCATATGTAGTTTCTTGTTTGTACATTCTACATGAAAGGAAACTTCTTAAAAGGATGTATAGACGTACTAATCTAAGAAAAGAATGACTAGCCTACTTGGAAAATCATAGACATGTCAGTCTTGAAAACACAAAATGACCCTTTTATTTCACTTCTTAATACATATGCCTTTGAGATATGTAACCTTGCATCTTGTCTACAGCAATAAAACAACACCAAGAAATTGCTAGTTACATTACTGAAAAGGGTAATCTTTAATAGACTAAACAGTAACACAGTGTTTGGTGTTTCTACGGTCTTATCAGGCAAATAACAAGTGCCACAGAAAGATTCTTTCTACTTGCACTATCAAAGTATTTTTATGATGACAAATTTTCTAATCTAAAACAAACTCACAACTAGAACTAACTCATGTTCTTAATATGCAGTATTAAATAGTAATACTATAAAAATCTAGCAAGTAATATACAGTTCTTGTATTTCTTAAAAATAATGCACTATAAGACTTAAAAATATAAGTTGGAAAAAATCTCAAGTAACTAAACCTTTCTTTTTCTTCTTTACATAATTAGGGTCAGTTAAAATGAATAAATACATGTGGTTACAAATGTTAGCACATTTTAGAATACAGCTTATATTCACATGTTCCCTTTTCAAGAGAGAAAATAATCAAGACTACCTCCGAAATATAACACTTGAAAAAAAAAGTTGGATACACTGCTTTCTAATGACATCACTAAAATCAACAATGGATCTATTGTGAAGAAAAATATATATACACCAGAGACTCTTTTTGTGATACTGTTAACAATGACATACACATCTCTGTTGTTGTTTTTACATAATGTTGAGGATGAAAATATTTACATAAATCATTGCAAACTTCAATGGTAGTCTTCCAAAGTAATGATAAAAGCCATGGAAAAGTCAGTATAGTGTAGCAATATAGCAGAAAACTCACCCTCATTTTGCGAGACTTTATTTCACTGACTCAAGGAGATCTCTTAAAGCTGTTAGGTATTCTTGGCAAACTTACAATACTTGGACAACAACCTTTCATCCCTAAACAGATTTTCATTTCCAAGAGTAATACTCAAAATGTTTGCAAAATTTAGTGAACATTTTAAAGTGAAGGTTTTAAAAACTGGAAAAAAATTGAAGTTCCTTGCTTTTATCATTCTGTGTGCAAGTCACTCAGAAGTAACCTGAGAGTCATCTGAACTTACTTGGCAAAGAATCCATTCTAAGCATTAATATTCATTACTAATCCTGAACTTCTCTAAATTAGCAGCCTGGTTTATCTTCTTCCACAGCATCATATTTTCCATATAATATAAAATATAGATCTATATAATATCATTTCATTTTTACTTTACAGTTATCACAATAAAAGATTTCATTTTGCAAGTGTAAAAATGCAGAAGTATTTCTCTCTTTAAAAACATACTCATCTTGGGTATGCTTGAACTGTACATGTGTAAATATAACTATATTTTCTAGGATTATCCCTAATACAAAATGCATCATATTCTCTG
>NC_051398.1:49797509-49800009 GCF_015228065.2 Penaeus monodon
CACAGGACAAGGGGGGGACTGTGGGGAATGCTGAGGACTCTGGCAAAAGTAGTGCTGTGAATGAGCAGGTTGGCCTTGAGACTTGGGTGACTGACAATGCAAAGGACTCCTGGGCGACAGAGGGTAATGGAAAGTATGCGGAGGTGAATGAGACAGCTGGCTAGCGAATCTGGGTGATCGCTGGGAAGGATATGGAACCTCATATGCAAACTGAGGATTGTAGGCCTCTGGTGATGTCATAGTTGGGGACTCCCGAAGAGGTTCATAGAGGGAATCATCTTCTGCAAATCCTTCTTCACTGCTAGAGCTCGATGTTGGGTAGTAGTTCTTTGAGTGAGTCCTTGAACGAGGTCTAATCCTGTACCAGGGTCGATGCTCTTCCAACTGGAAGTGTTGTGTCACACCTGTTCCTCCTTGAATGGTATAGTATACATCATCTTGGAATGCAGGAGCATGCAGTGTTTCAGTATGCTGAGGTCTAATAACACGTGGAGTTGGCGATGGATGGGATGATGTATGCACTGTATGATATACAGTTTCTTGATGTACACCATGGTGATGGCTCCTCCTTGTCAATCTCCTCACAGCTGGACTTTGTTTTAAGGAGTGACCTGGTGAATGCATCCCAAACTGTCCATCCTCTGTAAAGCTGACACTGCTCACTGTTCTAAGTGGATGAAGGTGAGGAGTTGAAGCACGTGCCTCACTAAGCTCCCAAGAAGAATGAGACAGTCCTGAATCCCGTGCTGCTGATAAGCCCACATGATGCATGTTACTTACACTTTTGGTGCGTGATAATGGGCTATAAACACTAAGTGACTGCCTTTCCCCAGAGCGATTTAGTGACTCTCGAGACTTTTGCAACATTTCTCTTGACTGTTTGACTTCTTCAAATAGGTTCCTCAAGTCAATGATACTGCTGCTGCGATCTAGCCAATTAATGCTATCTGTCTTCTTCAGAGCAGGTTTTAAGGGTCGATTTCTTGGAGGGACTGGTGGAGGAATCAGGTTGGTCTGGCCTTTCACAGGCTTTTGTTTTGAACAAGTTGTAGCACTTGGGGAGGTCTGTGCTGGTGAAACTAAGCTCTGACATCCTTGACCTTCTGAACCTTCAGTCTGCACTTCAACACTCTTGCAGTACACAGCTGCATACCCATATTCAGATGAACCTCTACGACACTCAAAAGAATCTCTATTAACTGCCATTTCTGCAAGCTCCTCAGTATCTGCATCATAAGATGTACTTACTGAAAACTTCCACGGACCAGATTTGCTCTTGACAACATTTGGCGTCTTGGGCAGAGCTACTTTCTTGTCAGACCTCTTCTCACAGCCAGCATTTGATGGTTTGTCTTTCAAATGAGATGAAGTATGGTCATCACTAGAAGCTGCAGGAGTAATGCATATTGGAGGGACCTCTTTGAAACAAGGGTCTGGTGTGTTTGTGCTACTGGAAGGTGGAGGCTCAGGAATATCTAGTTTCAGGCTCCTGGTCTTTCTGAATGTCTGTATCTTTGCAGAATGACTACTTGTCTTGGGTCTAGGTAAGCTGTGGTTATCCCTGGTGGGAGTCTGTGAAAGGGGGGGTTTAGGGGAAGCCTGTGAAAGCGGAGGGGTTGGGTGGGGAGGGACAGCAATGCCCTGCGCCCCACATGCCTGCTGGGGGTCGGGGTAGGAAGGTGAGGGCTGGGACTGGGGCTGCCAGCTATCGCCAGGGGGTCTAGTAACAACCTATAGAAAGCAAAACAACTCTTAGTGTGAATCTCAACAATGTTCGTAGCTTTTCGGACTAGAATTGTTCAAAAATTAATAATACTTAACAAGCATGCATGTTAACCAAAAAAATGATTCATGCAATGGAAAATGTACTGGACATACAATCATGCATAAAAAATCAAAACCAAAATTGCTCTCATGAGGTGAAACACTGGGGAATAACAATTCTACTAAACAGAAATAAAACATATAAGACTGTAAAGATAAGGATTTCATACAGCATTAATGTAATCAAATCACTTAAAGCTGCACACTTACATCAGAGATGCTCTTGTGATTTTTTTTTTTTTTTTTTTTTTTTTTTTGAGAAATGCATGACAGACATGAGCAACAATCATCTTAATATGTAAGAGCAAACTATTCTTTAATTGGCCAATTACAATCTCATCATCAAAAGCAAATTTTGCACTCTGATACATACTACACTGCCTTGACTATCCCCCAGAGTTGGTATGTGGTCCTCGCTAGAGTCATTTGTTACTGAAGGCTGTTGACTAAAGGCATCTCCATCAGCAGCGGGTGTGGCAGGTGTTGTAGCTGATGTGTCCTCAGAGACAAAGGAGGAGGTCATGGATGGAGGGGCTGAGGGCCCGGCAGAGGGGGGGTCTGAAGGTGTCCCTCCCTAGAACATTTAGAGGACAATGTGTTGTAAACTAATTTTACAAAAGAAAAAGCATTAATTTTTTTCAGGTGTGTCCTTGAAACACCCGTATCTAAAATCCCA
>NC_051398.1:49812509-49817509 GCF_015228065.2 Penaeus monodon
ATTCAGCTTTCAACATTTCAAGTGTTTAGTGTGCCATAAGCAAACAAATTAAACCAGCACTCTAAACTAGATGACACTGTGTTAGATGCAGTGCACTTTCAACTTTGTTCTCGCCAAGAATCTGAGTTTGAGTTCAAATGCTACATCTTCCTCCTTTATCCTTGGGAAATGACCAGTATTGCATTGGGTCTCTAGCAACTTTGATATCTACTTGTTAATTATTGTCTTTTTGGGAACCAAGCTTAAGCTTAGATAACCATAGATAACCAACGCAACCAAATATATTTATCAAAATAAGATTTGCAGGTCCTTGAAGCAATAGAGAATATGGCAGATACTCTTAATACTAAAAAAACATTAAACATGAATGAAATATTTTTAAATGATTTAAATTCTACAAATTCTTTTGGAACAATATCAAGTTTGAAGAGTAAAAACAAAGTACCAACAATATGCAACTCAAGCTGTTAATATACTGAGATCACGTGAATTGCCAAAATAGTATTAATGTGCATGGATATTCCAACATATCTTACTTATTTTTCCCTCTTAAACTTTAATACCATGCTAATATTCATAAAATAGGTAGTATATAGTAAACAAGATAAATAGTTTAACTGGCATTAACAATTTAAATCAATGGCCAAAATATTTTGCACATTCTATCTACTGAGTTAGAAAAGGAGTGATTTTGACTCAGATTTCTCTGTAGTTCTCGATAGTTATCCAACCAACATTCAGCCTTTAGAGAAAGTGACTAATTTAGTTAAATCCCCAATGCAAGCACAAATCCATCACTTTCAGTTACTCTAAGCATTTCCATGGCAGCTGATGGTGGAAACAATCTATGAAAATTAGACTTGGTAAAAACAATTGATTTTCCCCTTTTTCTAAACACCTGGAGCTTTCCTAAATTCTGAACCACTGCATTTAAAAAAAAAATTCTATAAGCAATGACAGGAATAATAATTAAAAAAAATCTATATTCTATAACAGCAGTATATTTGGCAGCTAGGAACTTTAGTCATAAATCCACTTGATCTGAGTACTAAATATTGAGTTGCAATACTGTTTATACATTCATTGGGTGAAAATTGGGCCTCCAGCAATAATAAGAACAATGCTGACTTCCTAGAAGGTCCCCTCTATGCTTCATGGAGAAAAGCTTCAAAGCAATAAAACTCCAAGTTCAAATGTTTCTACAATAATTTCTAACAATTCACAATGATCAAAATTGCCTAGATTTTCTACCACACAGATACGACTTGAAATATAGACTTCTTATATAGTATCAGTCTGAACTGTATGCCTTTTTTATCTGTTTCCTTGCATAACAAAACATACAAGAGATCTTTGTTACAAAAATAGTTCTGCAATCTAACTTACAACTTATTTAAGAGTAAAGTTAGTGGTGGAAATTGGAAATGGTTAGCAGTGGAAGAATTTTGCTTGACTGCAAAATCTCAAATCTCACACTTCTCTTCTGAATTTGGTTAGTGGAAACAGAGGCTCACCATGCAGCACAACACATTAAGACCCTGGACAAATGACATGAGGCTAGCTTGAGCAGCTGAACCCTAAACTTACATAAAAAACAGAAAAAAAAAGAAATCTAAGTTAAGGTAAGCATGTAAAGGACAGAATAGTGCCAAGCCCAGGCAAAAAACAGTAGCAACAGTAGGTCCTTGGGCTGGCTGGAGAACAAGAACCGTGGGATGGCGCCCACCTCTGGTGCCAGAACGTGGAAGAAGGCAGGGCAGGTTTTGTAGTTGATGGATGGCGACCAGTGGGCTCGAGTGTGCCGCGCTGCACCAGAACTCAGCACCTACAACACTTGGCTGTCAGGCCTTTACTCATATACAGTGGGACCTCTTCCAACTGATATCATGCAGACACCACATAGCATGATCATCTTTTTTGAAAAATTGTCACACAAGACACAAGCAACTTTCAGTCTGATTACATGACCCAGTCATTTCTGACCCTCTAAATCATGGACAGATATCTAAAGGTCCACTGTACATAATAGATATATCTTGCTAATAACTCAGTAACAATACAAAAAGGTTCAAGAGCAAAGATCTTTAACTTGAATTAAAAAGTTATAAAAGGAATGTCCATTCACATTAAAAGCTGTTTAGCTGACTTACATTTAAAGGGAGCCACTACAACATACCTTCACCTGCCTTATGCCAGGTGACCTAGTCAATATACAACAAAATAAAGAATATTGCATCACAAATGGCACAAATAAATTCTTTAGTAGTTGCCTTACTGAAGGTTTCGTTAGGATTCATGCTAGGTTTCACTCTAAACTAATACATGAAACACAAAAGAACACACACAAACTTTCATGCCTTCATCAGAATCACTTATTCGCACTAAATGCCTTACTGGCAGAATACAACCACCACCAACAACAGGAGTGAATGGTGGCATAATCAACTAATTGTGGATCTTCACAAAAAAATAAGCAAGTGTTATGAGAAATTAAAAATGTCTTGGTGTGAATCAAAGACCAATCTACTATGCATTTTCACATCACAAAAGCTTGGCACGTAACTGCATGTAATTTTCTCATATACAAAAATGGAAATATTTATAAATATCTGAGTAGTTCCACCAATAAGGAAAGAGAGAAGGAAGAGCAATACTTACCCCAGCCAGCTGCATGTTGAGTTCCTGGTTGAAGGCCGGCTGAGTTGCAAGAGAAATGGGAGTGCTTGGGTGGCTTGGGGCAGACAATGGGGCTGAGAAGGGGGGCACAGTGTGTGCAGGGGGCAGCGAGAGGGGCGGGCAGGAGCTACTGGATGTACCTAACTGCTGCAGCTTCCGTGCCAGCTCTGACAGATTGCTGTTTGAAGTTATACTACAGGGAAGAAAGAGAAAATATCAATTATGAATTAAATGTTTAGCATATATTTAAAGAAAATATATATCTTTTATCATTATAATAAAAATCACATAAAAAAGGGTAAAATTACGCTATTCCTGATCCACAAGTTTAAGCCACTTATGCTATCTTTGTGCAAACAAAATTCACAAAAGAAACCTACAGTTAATAATCAACAGAGCCATGCACCCAGAAGAAATGGGTTAAAACCTGATACAGTAATCTTGTCCGTCCAATGATCCTCACCTGTCATATTTCTCCAAAGAATTCTGCTGTGAGAGTCTGGCCTGATGCTCAGCCATGTAGGTGTTCTCAGGTGTGCAATGATGGGGGGGTGTTGGGCCACCCGACCCACTCTGTGAGACGGGCGCCGGGGCAACTGAGGTGCTGCTGGCACTGACACTGGCTGCCAAACCATCACTCTGCTGCAACATAGGAAGCAGATAATGGATTGATCAGCAAGAATTACCACACAAGATGTTGCTAAATTTTTTTACTCTTAAAATGGACTGTTGTAAAAATGTATTAACTAATTTCTAGAGTGTTAACTGCTCACCTCATCATGAGTACAAAATCTTAAAAAAATGAAATTCTTAACAAGTTTGAATATCTATAAGACTCATTTCTGTAATGAAACAATACTGAAGCACTATTGCTTGATATTAGTAGTTGAAAACTAAAAAATGATTGAGATTGAGACAGATAGAAACAAAGCACAAAGAGAGAGAGAGAGAGAGAGAGAGAGAGAGAGAGAGAGAGAGAGAGAGAGAGAGAGAGAGAGAGAGAGAGAGAGAGAGAGAGAGAGAGAGAAAATAAAAGTTACAAAGATAGGAAGTCATGCATTAGATTTTCTGAAAATTAAAGTAAGGAAAAATATATATGGTGGAGAGAAAGCAACTGATTTTGTTTATTCAAAAACATAAATTAATTTCTGAAAAATGCTTCTAATTCCTGTTTTGCCTTTTCCTATTTTTGAGTAAGGCAAGGCAAATTTATTTTTAAATTTTGCAATGACTTGGGTAATGAAAAAAAAATTAAATATTAAAGAAGTTTACATCATGGCAAGACAATGTATGTATTTATACACAATCAAATACATACTCACACTGATACACACATACACACATGAAAAGACTCATTCCGTACTTTACATCACAACTATATGCATGCACCAAGTCTGGCTATATATACACAGTGGATATTGCACACCCATTCAGATCATGCTCCCAGCGCCACCTGGTATATTAGCTGTCTGTGACTTTTATCTGGAATAAGAGAGTCCACATAAAGCAGCTCTCTCATGCATGAATACTGTTTATTGGAGTAGATCTGTACATTTTTATCACTTCTGTATGTGTCACACAATACTGTTTGCAGAATGTTCTGTTTAATTAATAAACTTTTTTCTCCTTTTGGTACAATTGCAGTTATGCCAGTATATTTATAAAAAATTTTCATTACAGGATATCAACAAAATCCTTTGAGGTAAGAAATGGCATATGTAAAATAAGTACCATCACAAATGAAGAATCTTATTTCCTTTCAGAAATTTGTTATAAAAAAAAAAACATACACTACTGATCTAAATGGAAAATATGTCCTGGCTGCTTTTTGCTTTAAGAAATACAATACTCTTCCTAGAACAAAGAAATTTTGGCATAAAGAGGCATCAAGTAACAGAACCTCAACTTTGAACAGTATATGTGACAATCACTTTACATTCAGACAAACAGTTAAATCCATCAACCAGAAAAAGCTGAACTGAAATGACCTAAGACCTTACATGCATTAAAAAACAGATTCCAAGCTCTAGGTGTACAATGCTACATGCACACAGAGACTTTACCTGTTGGTCTTGTGTTGTGGGAGTAACAACAGAGGCAGAGGAGGCTGGCAGGTTAAGAAGCTGAGCAGCAGCAGATGAGGCAGGAATTGAATCTGACTGTGGGGACTCGTCAGTGTAGGGAGTGGGAGCCACGGCAGGCTGGCCCTGAGAAGGACCCACTGACCCTACAGACCCACCAACTACGTCATCTCCGGGTAGTTGCTTGCTTTCTACCACAGGACTCACCAGGAAGCGAGATTTTCTGAAAGCCTGTGACCAGAA
>NC_051398.1:49820009-49830009 GCF_015228065.2 Penaeus monodon
AAATAAACAAAGGAAATTAATAACATATATGTTTGTCATAAAATAAAACAACTGGTAGATATAACATAAAAAGGTCATTCCTAAAAAAGAAAAGAAAAGAAAGAAAAAAACAAACAAACAAACAAAAAAAATATAAATACATACATTGCATTTTCATAGATGACTTTCTTACATCTTTAATCCAAGTATATAAAATTCATATTAAAATCTGACACAAACATGATTCACATATATATCTATTTATGAAAACTTATAAGTAGCAATAAAACGTTACTTCACATAGAAAATAATAAGATGACAGTCTTCAGTTTCTGAAGTATCTTACTGACATGATTTTAAGCAAGTGATGTATATTCATAAACTGGTAAACTGGGCAGCAAAACCACATTCTACTCACTATAGAATTCAGCCAAACGCAAGAGAAAATTATTAACAAATAATCAATAAAAAAAAGCACAGAACAAAACTTTTCCTAGGATATGAATAAAAATCAAATGCTTTTATGCTATAGGTAAAATTTGTGAAATATAATAAAATGTGTAAAATATAAACCATAACAGTATAAGCCTAGGATTGCATAGACTGTGCTCTCTAGAGGGATAAAATAATAATAATAATAATACAATATATAATGAAAAAAAAAAAAAGAAAAAAAAAAGAAAAAAAAAAAAAAAAAAAATCACTACAAAAATGTGCCAACAAATGGTCATTCACATAAAAAATGGTGAAAAAAGGAGGGTGAAGGAGAGAAGGAGAGAGGGAAGGAGGAAGGGGGGAGAGGAAGAGGAAGAGTAAGAGAGAGAGAGAGAGAGAGAGAGAGAGAGAGAGAGAGAGAGAGAGAGAGAGAGAGAGAGAGAGAGAGAGAGAGAGAGAGAGAGAGAGAGAGAGAGAGAGAGAGAGAGAGAGAAGAGAGAGAGAGAGAGAGAGAGAGAGAGAGAGAGAGAGAGAGATATGAGAGAGAGAGAGAGAGAGAGAGAGAAAGAAAAAGAAAAAAATCTTCTTGATGTTGCATTCTGTCTCAAGTTCTGAAGCTCCAAGTATAGGGAAATGCTAATGCTAGAGTAACAAAACCATGAGTAGTACCAATGCGAGTGGCAGAGGCAGGATGGGCACTCCAGAAGACCGTAAGGAAGTCAAGCCAGGCTCCACGTACTTGTCATGGCAGTGATAGAATATACTGTAATTCATTTCCCTCCAAAGGAATTACACACGGAGTTATAGACAGGCAACAATAGCACTGCTCTGCCAGTATCAGGCTGCTTTAAAATAAATGCAGGAACAATTGTTTCACCCTCATATTCCATAAGAAAAATATAAATTAACACAATGATAATAATAATAATAATAATAAATTATATTGATAAATAAATGAATAAAATAAATAAAAAATAAAGCAACTGAAACTTGTAAAAAAGTGCATTTCTTGAAAATATTTAAGAAAGTGGAAACTATTATCAACTTGCAATTACCCTTGAGCAATCTTCATGTTATTCAATCTAACATTGCATAAACATGTGTAGAGACTATTTAAAACAAGCACACAGCAGCTTTGGATTTTTAGTTTTGGTTTATTCGGGGTAAATGTCTTTTCTTTTAATCAGTTTCTTATTGTGATTCTATTCATCTTCTGGGGGTTTATTTGCATGCCAAGAATGGTGAAAGATATGGAAATGAATCAGACTGGATGGAAAAAAAAAAAAAACGCAGTGCAAGGAACAGTAAGTTCTGAGTAATAATGAAATATTAAAAGTGGGACTTTTATGCAAAATTCATTTCCATTTGCCCTATGATTTTGTTGTCAGTTTACCATATCAACTGCAATTTACTTTCCATACAAAAACATCTTTTTCATGGCTAGAATCTGAATACTACTGGTTCATCAAATATTCACTTAAATAATAAAATTCTGCATTTCTTTTTTGTAAGGGATACACAGTTCACTATAGAAACTATAAATTAAACTATTCAATATGGAATTTTCCTGTACATCTTGGTCAAACAAACTAAAAGAAACAAAAAAGAAATCTTAAACAATTGATTGAAATAATACAGAAAAACAAATGTCAAAACATACTTCTACAAATTTCAATATACTGAGCTAAATCAGAGCAACTTATTACAAAACATGACAATAGAAATTTCCTAACTAAACACTCTAGTGACACATAATAAAAGGATTCTCTAAATTCAATATATCAAGCTGGAACGCATCACCTTCTGACAAAACACATACAGTTTACACAGACTCTAAAGACTTGCGTAATAAAGGTTTCATCTACAAAGACTATAAAAATTTGTTTAGAGCAAGTTCCCTTTTGACACACAATACATACAAAACTTGGTTCCTCTATTTGCAGATAATGCACTGAAATTAAGATTAATTTTCTCTTCATTAGGAACTAATGAATCTCATTATATGGACACAAGAATTCCCCGAATTTCTCTGCTACATCATGCTGACTGAACATACTAAGATTTCTTTCTTCTTCACAGCATCATTCTATTAACATCTACTGAATATCATTTTGGGAATATCTTTGCAGAGCTGACAATAATAATAAACAGAAGCACATATCTAAAAAGAATTTAGAAATATCAAATATAAATATTGGTTTACAGTATCTCTGAAGTATCTATATCTCCTCACTAACACAGGAAAGAATAGCAGAGCTTATACAATGCATTACCATCATCATCTGAGACATACAAATATGTGTACTTATCACATTTTAGGCTGTTTTTCAATGATGCATTATGACAACACTTACAATTACAAAATCACATTAATGCTAATATCACAAAAATTGGTATGATTTTCTCAATGAAGCCTCTAACTAACTCACGGTTATGCCTATCTTTTCATCAAATGCTACCCTCCTATGTAAAAGTACAGAAGGTTAAAAAAAAAATAATACTCTAAATAAAAGGAGATACGGTGACCCACTCATGTTATTCAAATGGTTTCTCTTTCATTTTTCAAAGATGACCACAATGATACATTGGTGATGATGATAATGGTACAGCTAGAATAAAACTACTGAACATCTAAAAAGTGCTTTGGATAAATTTCTTGTGTAAAAAGCTAAACAAAAATGAGAAAAAAGCATCCAACAAGACTGGAATGTCTAAAAAGCTAGAGCAAAATCTGTAATTATCATTTTCTTTCCTCTCTTCTAAATGTCTCTTAACATACTGACTGCAAAATATACTATTTCATAGTGAAACCGATATAGTCTATATCATCTACTGTGCCTGAATTATCTAGGCATGAAGAAGTAACACACTGGATGCATTTCAACTTTTCAGACAGCCTCAAATAGCCTATTCATCCACAGATTCTTTGTCCTAAATTAATGCTAGCTCTGCACTTGTCTCTAATCTTTTACAGCGACTGCTAGAGGACTCCTGATTCCAGAACAGTTGTGTGGAGTATCTGATGTATGCACAGGAGGCTATCTATTCATTTGTTTTCTTCTTATTTGTACAAACAATTATGAAAATGTATAAATATAGATATTGGTGTACACATACCAAAAGACAGATTATAAACAAATACACATTAACACAAACACACACACACACACACTCACATACACACAAGTAAGCACCAGACACACAAAATATAGGTGTAATACATATACTGTATGTTTAATCTTATCTGGTATTGAACATGCAAAGAAATTAAAAATGCCTGTAATATGTTTAAATCTCACACTTAACACAGTAGTTATAATTATCCACACAAAACAGAATTTCAATGGAGGCTTTTTCACCTTCCTAGTGGAAATCTAACACTTTTAGAGTGGGAAAGGCAAACATAAAAATCATGGGAATAAAAAGGTGCTATATATGTTAAGAAATAACACATATGGGTGTAAATCATAAACACTATCACACCAAAGTGGATCATAGTGATACAAGATGCAGATTGTTTTGCTTCTGGGGAAGGCTTGGGTAAGAAATCACTAAAGGTGTGTGGAGGAGGTATGTGTGAAGAGAAAAACAAGAACAAGAATTAGACATAGAAAGAGACAGAGAAAGAATATACATAGCTATATGGGGATTTCAAGATAATGAAAGTTTTTATGATATGAAGCTTTCTATAGCTAAACATAATGACTTCAAATATGTAAATAAAATTTAATCCCCTCATTATCCATTCTCACATCTATTACGATACTAGTCCTAGACATAAGAACATAATGAACTGAAAAACAGAGATTACAGCAACTGTCATTAAGAAAAAAGAAAACAATAATCACATAATTTTTGGTTCTTTGGTTTCAATAATCAGTCTGAATGCTTTCTGTTTATGCATATCTACTGGAACACTAAAACCCTTTCATCCATCTTTAAAGGCAAATCCTAACAGCTATTTATGGGAAGCTACAGTGAGTGCAATAAGTGTTAAAGGAGACGTGAGGAGTGAGGCAAGGAAGCACACGAGCACTCTTGACCAGCTTAGTCTTGGGTGATTAATCGTCTCGCATTGGCCTGCAGACCCCAGCAGTTGAGGCCACACGAGGTGAGGTTCATCTATGCACAGCCCTCATGCATATGCTGGAGCTGTGTGATGAGAGCACCGCACCTCGTGAGACCAACAACAAGGGCAGGGCATCTGTCTGGCCAACAGAGATGTCACTATAGCCACCAGTCATGCTCTTCAGTAAATATCTAGATAGCATTCTCAGTTTGCTGACACAAATCCAGTCGTTTCTTCCAACAGTTACTTACTGAGCTGTGTCGTCGTCGCCGTTTAGGGGAGGACCGACTCAGCTTCCTGGCCAGGTAGCGAGCCTATCACGCCGCACAAAATAAATGATACAAACCACTGATATGAGCCACAACAACCATACAGCCAAAGGGTCTTTCGCGACCTCAAGCAATCCTCTAGAGACACGGCTGCCACCCAGAGTCAAGGGGGGGCTGCTAATTCATGCCATAATAAATCATAAGTGGAAATCATATAAACGTTTTAAGAAAATATGAAGTAATTATTATCATTAAAAAAATAAAGTTATATAATTAATACTTTTTTTTTCTTTAACTGCCTGAAATCACAAACACAATCAAAACCAAAACCAGAAAAATCTTCAAATACTAATCCACTTTCATACAATCAATGTAATAAAACTTATACCTTTCTTAAATAAATTAAAATACCAGAAACAGAACACTGATCAGTAAAGATCAGATTCTTTAACCTGTGACCTTTCTATGTCAAAATATATATTATTCATATGTTGTTCTATTATAAAAAAAAAAAAGAAAAAAAAAAGAAAAAGAAGAAGAAGAAGAAGAAAAAAAAAAGGCATGTAAACAGCACCAGATGACCATCCATTTTATCCTTATAAACAAACAAACAAACAAACAAAAATATGTAAAGCTATCTAACCTTTCTATTTATTTACACATAAAAAAAGAGGAAGCATTACTCCGTTCATATCCATTTCAGAATTATGCATTCTTGCCTCACAGTTTTAGAACAACGGCCAAAGTCTCTCTTTCCTTAATTTGTTTTTAATGGGACGAATATTAAGAGCTGTATGGAGTTTACAGCACCAAAGGTTGAGACACCTCTAACATAGATTCTCCATAGTGCTGCTTTCATAATGCTACCTACCAGTAATACACATGTTTATTTGAACATGTTCACTTTCAATATATTCATCATAACTTTTATATCCTTCTTTCTTACTAACAAATTTTCTTGAAGAGAAAATCATGAGTCTTTTGGTAACTTCACCAACACCTGATAACAGCAACATACATCATGCAATGGAAAGCATGTAGCTGCAACCTACAAACCTATCAGAAAATTTTTTTTTTTTTTTTACATCAAGTATACTACACATTACTACCACATAATTGGTAATGTGAAAGTGAAACAAAGTGGTAATTTGACAAAGGTTTTTTGATCCATGGGGTAGGGTTAGCAGTCCCCTGCCATCACCTAGAAAGCTACACTTGGGAGGGTAAGCCAGAAAATCAAATTGCCAAGGTTTTGAGCTAAGTATCAGTATGTTGTTACTTGCCTTTAAAATGCAGACACAGAAAATAACTAATCTCGTTCATCCGAGTCAGAAACTCATATGTAGCTGTACAAAGATTTCTTGTTTTGAGAAAGATGACAAAAGGATTTACAGATGACTATGAAAAAATGTAGTACTTTGACTACTCATGAATAAAACAGTTACCTTCGTGTAAATGATTAAATAGCCACACAACAAGTAACAATAAGTTTTCATTTTGTTCAAGATACACCTTTTTTTTTCTGGCAATTCTTAATTTAGATCTGCATCTCTTTCCTTCAATACACTATAACACATTTCATACAGTCTGTAGTCAAAACATAAGGATGATCACCTACGGACTCCATGATAATCCTCTTGTCAGCTATATTCTCTAAAGCCTTGGTGGTAATCAGTTGTCTTTAATGGATGATGCAAACAGTTAGACATAAGGAAAACTATAAGAAAGAAGCACCTAACAAAACAGTTACATCAGTGAACAGCAAAAATAAACTTTGATTCAAAGCAAGTTCAGAACTTAGAGGACATATAAAATCATTATAACTGTCATTTATTTTCAGTATTTTCTCTACTGATTGTGTATTTGTAATACTATATAATTCCCATGTTTTATCTGACTAATCTCCTATATTGCTAGACGTTTTTGTTAGGATAAGCCTAATTTTTTACTTCTCAAACTTTTACATTTGTTTTCTGCACGCAGGCATGCACGTGCACGCACGCGAACACACACGCGTGCATGCACGCATGCAGACACACACACACACACAGTCTCTCTCTCTCTCTCTTTCTATATCTCTAATGACAAAGCTGTTACTAAAAGGTAAAAAAAAAAAAAAAGGGTAATCTTGCCTTGAAGATAATTGAGCAGTGATTTCCTCCTTATCATCTATGTGTTCACAAGTTACTGGATATACTCAAGTACATAATTAAAGACATTAATAGAATTTCCTGTTAAAACTATGTCAATCTTGATTAACCTTTTGCTGACTAAAACTTATTAAAACTTCATAATTCTACCCTTTGGGATAAATGCACCACTGTACATATTTGTTTCCATTTCTATGCTTCATCTATATATATATATCTTTTTTTCATTAATTTATCCTGAATTCTGTCTCTCAATCTCCTCTTTTTTATTCACCAGACTCAATATTCTTTCTTTCTACTATCTATAAATCATATCCAGTACATAGGCATAAGTCTACAATATAAGTCCAAAGTCTACCAGTAAGTTACTGGTTCAAAATTTTCCATTAAACAATATAATTCCCATACTTCATTGTCTATCACTTAATAATCATCTGGAGTAACATTACTTAGCAATGGAATTAATATACTGAATAGTAAGACCAGTTTTCCTTTCATACTGAATTAAATCAGTCACAATATGGTAAGAACTGCCACAAACTTTTTGCACACTTCTTCTGACAAAATGATGTCTAGATAGACAGCTATATAACATTAAGCCTCAGAAAAGATAAGTGATAGGATCACATATTCCCTTACACAATATCAATGTATGACTCATGTAATTTCAGTAATAAGTACAGGAAGAGAGAATATCACCAAATTATTCTTGACCGACACCTGAAAGCTAACAACCACTAGCCAATATATATATATGACTGACACTCTGGCAAGCACATAATCATTACCAAAAGAAAAATCCCTCCAAGTAAATCTGAATTCACAAGATTTTTAAAATACTGACCCGTGCTTCGGGATCGTCCCTGTGGCGTCGAGAGGCTGAGGGGGAGCGTGTGTGGCCATCCTGTGAATGATGCTGACTTCTGGAGTCGAGCCCTGGAGTGGACACGACTGGGAGAACATTGGGGTTGGCCTGAAGTTGTCTGATGATGTCCTCTATGTAATTGATCACAACTTCAGCATGGTTTCCAGGTAGGAGATTAGTCATTACCTGAAATTTGATGTGCATAAGCATTTTCTTAAGAATTCATGGGAGAGAACAGCAGAGGTAAACAATAATCAATTCTTCTTTGATCAACACTGTAATTGTTTGCAAGAAAAACTGGAAAATATCAGTAAACCTTTATTGGAATTTATGCAATATATGAGAACAAAAAGAGAAAGAGAAAAAAATATAAATATAATAAAATAAAATAAATAAATAAATAAATAAAAAACAAAACTTACCAGTTTGTTGGCTACATCTTGAGGGTCATTATCTGTTATGTCAAACTTGAAGGTGATAGTCTTCTGCTTTATAGTTTCTAGCTGACACTCGACCATGGTTTCCGTTACGCTCAGGACAGTCAGTTTGGGGAAGCGGTCGAGCGTCTTCTTCTTGCGAATCTTCTTGCGCTCCATGTGGTGGCGGCTGGAGGAGCCATCAGCCGGGTGCTCGCTGCACTCCGACTCGGAGGCGGCGCTGGGGTCAAATGGAGGGTGAGTGGAGGATGTGATGGTGGTGTTGTTGGAGGAGGAGGACATGGTGGTGGTGATGGTGGAGGAGGTGTTGTTGCTGGTGAGGGAGTTGTTGGAGATGGCTTGCGTCTCCAGACCAACGCCACCAGGCCTTCTCAGAGACATGGAAAGAATAAATTTCAATGTTTCAGGTATTCCACTTCACTTGAAAAACCAAAAGATCAGTACTTACCGCTTGGTAAACACCTTGTCATGCATTGATTAGAATCTTACACTTCATTTCACTGACAATCAGCAGACTGTTTGGCAGGGATTTCAAATGAACAAGAAGCTAAAGCAGCATTGTCAGCTAAAAAAAATGTATAGGTATTCTCTACTGAAAAGCACACATTTGGAAATTTGCTTTTGTTATTGAAAAAAAAAAAAATAAATAAATAAAATAAAAATAAATAAATAAATAAATAAATAAAAATTAAGAATAAAAAACGGCTGAATCTTCTCTATGAAAAATCATGTTAAACTGAAAAATAAGCATAGCATGGCACAATAAACAATTAAGATTCACCACATAAATCATTCATTATTTCTAAACTGGACTAAAAAGAACATAAAATGGCTATAATAAAACCCTCACTAAGTAACCAAAAAGCAGGGTACACTGAGAGGCAACATGTAAAAAAATGTTAAATCTGTGAAAACTGCAATGACAAATACATGTACAAATGCCCTTCTTATTTACACTGTCAGGATACAATCTTAAAAGTTAAACCTTGAATGAAACAGGAGTAAATTAAGTTTTAAGCAAATAAAAACTCTGAAATTAAAAAAACTCAGGATTCCTTAAATAGTGAGAGTATCTTAACGTCTCAAAATTTCTATACACATTCTTAACAAACCCTTTTACCTGTTGAGTCTGTAAAGTCTAATCATAAAGGATGGAGATGAAGTAAGTGTAAATCTGGAGGAACCACCTATAACAAACTTAAAATTATGACACTCTTTCAAATTGTATCCAATGACACTTAACAGTATTCCCGAGTTAATGCCACAACACAAACTGAAGCTTGGTTAGGAACCTTTCACATGACCTAACCCACTTGGCTTTTTGGCTCTCTGATACCATGTGTTTTGTTGTAAGATGAAATATCATTGCATAAAATGGGACTGAATGACATGCCGTTCTGGGTAAAAAGCATTCAAAGCTCACCAGAATATCAGACAAGGAATTAGCTCGCTGACATTTACAATGAGGGAATAATGATAAAAAAAATTAATAACAATAAAAAAAAAGGAGAGAGAGAGAGAGAGAGAGAGAGAGAGAGAGAGAGAGAGAGAGAGAGAGAGAGAGAGAGAGAGAGAGAGAGAGAGAGAGAGACAGAGATAGAGAGAGAGAGATCAGCATTCCTAAGAGGCACATTCAGAGATTAATCTAACAGCAGGCCATGACAGGCAGATAGAGACAGAGCATCACAGTTGTCTCACGACCTCTTCCTTACCTGTCATTGAGGAGGTGTGAGTAGGTGTCTGCAAGGATCTGTGGTGAAGGAGAACTCTCCAGCTGTGGGGGAAATATCGAAATG
>NC_051398.1:49835009-49847509 GCF_015228065.2 Penaeus monodon
CAGATAAAAGCATGTAAATTAACAGGAACTTTTAGCTACGTCAACAAAACCTTTAGCTTCAGTGCATCAGTTCTAAATAGAGTCTCTTATTGGAAATTAAGCTAGACCTTTCTGCTTCCTGAAAGCCCACTGGGTGTGTTATAGACTGTCTGATTGGCACACGATGTCCTCTATCCATTGCTGCTCTGAAGCTGAAATACGCTCTTGGGTTTTGGTAAAAACTCACCAACAGGTGCTAACTACATTGTGCTAAGATGGGAGAGAAACTGGGGTGGCTTTGTGGTGCTTCAAATGGCTAAGCAGGTGCTCTACCAAGGGACTGGAGAACTGAGTCCATACAATGGCAAAGTGCTGTACCACTGGAGGTGTCTTGGACTCTCAAATGAAGGCACACGTGCTGTGCGATACACATTAGCCTGCTGAAGGCAGGATAGACTGCAGCATTGGAACTAGCACTGGTCTCGCTGCCTGCAAGCTGCTGGGATGCTCCAAAAGTTGGTTACTGAACCAACCCTGTAGTGGTGGCACTCACGAAGGCTGACATTGTAGAAAACTGGGGTGGCGGGTCCTGGCAAGAAGATGCTGACTAGGTGCCTGCGATACTGTTACATTGGTCAGAAAGCTAGTCCTTGTGAGGTCGCTGCGTGGTAATCACTGTAGGCTGAGAGGCTGTAACTGGTAAGAGATAGGGTGCATCCTCTGGCTGTGCCTGCACTGCACTGGGCTGCATTGTTGAGGTCACCTCAGACACTGATGCTGACACTGCTGGCTGGACAAGCACAGCCGATGACAAGGGTGGCACAAGGCTGGTTGGCTGCACCAGCTGCGCTGAGCTGCTGGGCAGGCTTATTCCACTAACCCCACTTGCTGCTGTAGAGCTCAGAGTGTGCTCTGTGGGTGCAACTACTGCCGTGACCTGAGGCACTGAAACCACTAGGGGAGTTCCCCCAAGGGTTTGTGGCATTCCGACAGGCTGAGAAGTTAACAACTGCTGTGAAGCAGCAAGTGACTGCGAAGCAACCAAAGGTTGAGATGCAACAAGGGGTTGTGAAGCAACTAGTGGCTGTGATGCAACTAGTGGTTGTGAAGTAACCATTGACTGTGAAGCAACAAGTGGTTGAGAGGCTACTAGTGGTTGTGAAGCAACCAGTGGTTGTGAGGTAACCACTGACTGTGAAGCAACTAGTGGTTGAGGAGGAACCATTGGCTGTGGGACAACCATTGGCTGAGCTATGACTGGCTGTGTCTCGGAGCCAGCAGTGGCTTGGGATGGCATTCCCTGTGGCTGTGGCTGTGACACCGGCTGTGCCTGAAGTGCTTGTCCAGCAGATGGAGGAGGAAGTACATGTTGGGTGGACATCACTGGCTGCTGTGATGTCAGGCCAGTGGGTTGAGACATGACAGGTACAGTTGGCTGAGAAATATGCTGCTGAGACATCACACCAGAGGGAATAGAAGAAACTACCATGGGTACAGATGCCATGACTAGAGGGTGGCTGAGCACTGCCATGGGCTGAGAGGCAATCACCACAGGTGGTGAACCAATTATAACACCTTGTGAGGAAAGCACCTGGGACTGCGGTATAACCATGGGGTGCTGGGAGGTCATCAAGGGAGCCTGGCTCCCAGTCCCAACCTGTGAACTAATCTGACTGTAATATTCTGGCTGCTGTTGTGGTTGTGGCTGTGGTGGAGGCTGTGGCTGCTGCTGATCTACCTGTGGTTGAGTGGATTGGGGAGGTGGATGCTGCTGTGTTTGTTGTTGTGGTGGTTGCTGTGGCTGTTGTGCTGGTTGCTGAGGTGGCTGCTGCTGCTGCTGTGGCTGCTGCTGCGGCTGCTGCTGCGGCACTGGCTGGTAAGCAGTGGTGGTCAGGTAAGCCTGTGAGACAGATGAACCAGTAGTGCTGAGGGCCTGCTGGTATTGGGGCTGCTGGTAGGCAGCGCTCACAGGTTGGTACTGGGAGGAACTGCTCTGGTAGCTACCATATCTGTAGTTTCCACCATAAAACTGTCCATCCTAGAAAGAAATGCAAAATAATGATAAATAATTTGTGCATAACTATAAAATGATTTTTTTTTATACTAAATGCTGAATAAACCTCTCATGTTCAAAATGAGATGCTTCATTTGCACATTTAAATAACTATTCATAATAAAACTTAAAAAAACTAAACCAACTAGGACTCTACATTCCATATTACAACTATTAATCTATTCTGGTTGGTATAAAAATGAACAAATACTATATCTGACTCATGGAATAAGTTTATATCAGTACCTAATGTCAATATGAGATAACAATTGATATAGTATTCCAACGGATGAATTAATCTTCTGCTAAATAACTGTTAATTTATGTGAATTTTGATGCAAACCATTTGCCACAAAAGGGGTCTTCCACGTAACCTGAGTACTATTCACTAAAATTATGCCAGAGCTGTCATAAATACTGTTTTCCCCTGCCCCTTTTGGCAACAATCAAATGGAAGGTATGGGTGCACTTGCAACTAATTATTATTATCATTATTTCTCATCATTCTACCACTCATGCATAATACATACATTTTCTCTCTCTCAATACATACTTGACATGTCAGTGACATATGCATAATCTAATATGAAATATCAAAGACCAAAGTAGAATGGCAACCTTTGGGATTAATGTAATTAGTTTAACTGAATGAGCAAAGTATCTGTGAAATAACAGGTAAATAAAACCCCAAAATGACATAGCTACGAGAGCCTACTTCCCACGTTATGGCTTCTAATTCACTTCAGTAATTTAAAACCGAACAAGCAGCATACCTGTGTAATGGTCTGTTGTCCCTCAGTTCCAGCTGTGAGGGTGTAATACCCAGATTCTCGAACCCCATCCCCTGAAAGAGGAATCATCATGTTATGTAAATATATCCCCTTCACATGTCATAAATGCGAAGATCCACCACTGCCTTTCTAAGACTGAAATGCAAGAAAAATAAGAGAAAACGAAGTAATTAATAAAAATTTATGTCACAAATCATACTCCTGAAATGGCTGCTTCTCAATGGTATGACAATCCAGAGGCAAATTCTGCAGGAACACAGAAGTTTGTTTAAGAAGGGCACTCCAAGAGGTATCAGTACCTTGTTGCTGTTCTGCAGAGATAATTGACTCCGTCGTCTTCTGCGTCTGGCCATCCTGCTGAGTTGTCTGTTGCTGAGTTTGCTGTTGCTGCTGTGGCTGACTCTGCTGCTGTGGCTGTTGTGTTGCCTGCTGTTGTGCTTGTTGACTCTGCTGTGGCTGCTGCTGCTCCACAGGTATTGGTTGTGCCTGTTGCTGTGTTGTCTGTTGCACTTGGGGTGTCTGCTGTGGGAGCGAAGTCTGGTGTTGTAGTGTGGGTTGTTGTGGTTGCTGTGGTTGTTGCTGTGGCTGTTGCTGAGGCTGCTGCTGTGGTGGCTGTTGTTGTGGCTGCTGTGGTTGCTGTGTTTGTGCTTGTGGTTGTTGCTGTTGCATTTGCATTTGCTGTTCTTCCAGTTGCTGTTTCTCCTTTTCCATGTTTTCCTTCTTGCGCCTCTCCTCACGCTCCCGAGTGATGTTCTGGATTTGTGTCTGGATCATCTTGGCCACAGACCTCTCGTCTTCCTCTAATATCATCCCCATCTTAACCTGCAGGGAGATGCTCAGTCAGATGTGATACTTCAAAGCACAAAGACAATCATGACAGTCTTTCAAAAATGGTTCATCTGAAAAGTTATACAGCTTGAAGAAGAAGATGAAGAAATATATAACAAAATAATATAGACACATAAATGACAAAATGTAATTTATATTTCATGTCAAATATATGACCAACATCTTAATCACATACCAATAAGACACATACACAAAATATGATGCAAAGTCTGAGAAATCCATAACTGTCCCTTTCATTTCTAGAATCTCCTTTTTAAATGTATTTTTGCAACATACTTACCATGCCTTCAGCAATCTTGTCTGGGTTATCATTATTTATGTCAAAGTCAAACTGAATAGCTTCATTCTCTTTATGTTTATCTTTTCTCTTCTTTGCATCAACTACTCGTAACCTGAGAGAGAAAAAAATCATAATAAATGTATTCAGTTTCAATTTCAATTTCTTATATTATGGGTGTTTGTTTAAAGTGTAATCAATTTCTTAATCAGCTATCTATCTGTTTGTTACCATCCTTTGCTACATACCTAAGCACAACTTTTCCTGAATCAGAGGCAACAGCTTCTTCTTTATTGCACAGGTCAACCTTGATGCCTGTGTCTTCTTGGAAGAATTCATGGTTTAAAAGATCTTTCACAGTTGGTCTGGAAAATAAATCATATTGAAAATATTATCTGGTTACAAAATCCTAACACAACAAAACAAAACAAAACAACAACAAAAGTTTAATCCTATGATGATGATAATGTTTTCAGGACTACACTTTCCTGTCAACTACCATTATCCCAGGACAATTTTCATTCAATATCCCAATGTTAAATATCATTGGAAAATCCCTCCTTCAGCTACTCTCCTTTGTAATACATCTTCTCAAGATCATCTTTTTCCATACCAAAGTAATAAAACAAGAAGCCCAGAAGCACCTGGAACTGCTAGTCCAATATGGACAGACGGACTAGACCAATGAAATGCCCAGAACCCTGTCAAACTTAGCAGGACGACTCTTCAACTCAGGACCCCTAGATAGTGGACTGATTTTGATGAGATGGGTTTCTTTATCAACAAAGAGGATGGCTGAATTCATAATGTAATGGCTTTTATCACTTATTTGTATTCAAGTTATCTGTCTCAACTGGATAAGCAATGCCAAATACTGCATGAGAGAAACCCCTAGACTGAACTTTTATCTCTTTCTGCCATAAAGGACAAAACTAGAGGAGTGAATAAGAGTGTTCTATATACAATTGTTTGTTTTCATATCTTGGTGGTCCCTTTTCCGTTGAGGAGCAAAGGGGACCATGCAACTTTTAATCATAAAGAAAACTCAAGCCTTATTCTTAAAATTTTGGTTAAATATAATAAGGATCACACATTCTATCAGTCTAAAATGTTATGATCAAATTCTTTTTCTTCAGCTGAAACTACAACTAAACCAATGTTCTAATACTACTATCACTATAAATATCATCTCCAAATCAACTACAACTGATGCATTATATCCTATGCACCTAAAATAATTTTGGAAAACATGATCTTAACCATGATATATCATAAAGGTTAATCATCAATAATCATCTTAAGTGATTTTCATCAATAATTATTCTCATAATATATGCTAAGAGAATGGAGCAACTTCTGTCATGCAAACATCATAATCATTTTGAAAATTCATCATTGACATCACTGAACTTTGCTATTGTTCTCACCTGTTTGCAATTCCTTGATAACATACTAATGTTATCTTTGTATAAAATAAATAAATAAATAAAATAATAATAATAATAAAAGAGAATAATATAGCAATTGGAAGAGAGCCATTAACCTCCAGGTCTTACAAAAGTTTGATATTCCATTAAAACAAATTTCAACCTTAATTACGATAAAATTATATGCATGTATGTATGTATGTTTCTTCTTTAGTGCTGTTATGATGCCAATTGGTTTGTTTCTGTGTGAAAGTTTCTGAATTATCACTTATCTAGCTCTATGTACTTCTATACATAAAGAAAATTAAAGAATTAAATCCTACATGTCTCCTCCAGATCCACGAGATCCAATACTAGTTGAGGATCCCAGGCTTGAGTATGGACTTGAAGCCAACATGCGGTCCAAAAGAAACTTCCTGAGGGACCAGTTCTTTCTTGGACTCTTCTGTGGACTGGGAGGCGACCCCGGATCCACACACTGTGGGCACATGCAGGGGCTGGAGGGAAGGCTAGAAGTGTTGCTCTGAGTCTCATCACTGTGGCAACTATGAGATGTGAGCTGGATAACCGGCACGGGAGAAGCCATGTTTGCAGGTGGCCAATAAGATGGCTGACTGGAACATGGAACCATCTCCAGATTCTGGCTTATTAAGGCAGATGATGGGGGCTTTGCCATGTGTCCAGCATGCTTATTTCCAGAGTAGTGTAGCATGTCTATTGCAGCTTGACAGAGATCTTCATTTTCTTGGCCACCATAGTGCATTGGTTCATCTTGCATAGACTGGGAAAACTGAAAATACACACCTGGGCTGCCAGGTCTACTCACAGAGAACTTGGCTGCATTAGGCGGTGATACAGAATATGTGGGCATTTGTGTATTTTCATTTACTGTTGAAATAACTTGTCGGGGTTTTATCTGCTGCACTGGGTAAGGATATGGCAATCCGGGGCTCCCTGGTCTGCTGTTCCTGTATGCCTGTATGTATGGGGGGGATGTTGGATGAACAACTGTACAAGGTGACACTGGACGGAAGTACTGAAAACTGTTATCTTGACACTCCATCCCACTTGGCTGATTCATACAAGTGGCAGAGTGCCTGTATCCATGAGAGTAATCATTGCCATTTGTGCTATCACTGCTTAGCCTTGAATCTTCAGCTTCCTCAAGAAATACTCTTGGTGTTGTACCAAAGGAAAAATTATTATCTGTTCTTCTATGACTGTAGTCATATGCACTGGACTTTGGGGGTGATACTTGTGGCCACATGACATACCCGTGTGGCATGTAGTGAAATGTCTGGCATGGAATTGGAACAGCTGCACTTCTGCAGCCAAATGTTCCTTGTTGAAATGGTGCTGGAGTACTGGCTGTGCGAGTTCCAAACCTTGTGGGCACAGAGTGGGACCTCACATGATGCATCCAATGTGATGTCCCAAGTCTCTGTTCTGCTCTTCCTCTAGGCTGCCTCATCCTTTCCTCTGTACTGCTATTCCACGTCATATCTCTCCGAAAGGTGTCCTCACTATTCACTCTTTGTATGGGGTGCATGTAAACTGAGGAGGTTAGGAAGTTATCACCTGATCTGCTGCTGCTTAAAAGGTTACCAACACTACTCCCTCTGCCTAAGACACCCCTGCCTCCTCCTCCTCCTCCGCCTCCTCCCATTTCTCCGGCTCCTCCTTGCAGGTCCACCATCTCATGCATAACTATCCTTTCCTTCTTCCTTGCTCCACTATAATCCACTCTACTCATAAGACCTACTCTTCGGTAATCAGCATCAGCTGATTCATGCATCTCTTGGCGGGCAGCACAGACAGAACTGTTCACAAATCCACTTTCTTTCTCTTCATTTTCGGTTGTGAAGTAGATGTCTTCAGAGTATACACGGTGCACAGCTCGCCGCAGCATTGCTATTTCCCTCCCCTGCTTTTATTCTTCCTGAGCAAAAGCCATACATTTCCAAGGTCTGATCACGGACTACATCAACACTACGGTTTGAAGACACAAAGAATTTACTTCCTGTAGGTCACTGATTGGCTCAAGGTTCTTCATTTGTCAGAGTAACATCTGCCCGAGTACCAAAGCAAGACAGAACTGGCCTCAGCCACCAGACTAAACCCCTCCCCACCCTGACACCTACAGAGCGTGTCAGCCCCTGGACTTGTATTACAACAACATTCTTTGACAGTTTGAAAAGATTTTTAAATATCATGATCATAATTTCTAGCAGAGGCAAATCTGAAACCTTTTTTTCAGGTTCCATAATATGGAACAAAATCATAATGAACATTAATCAATATGTCACTCTCTGGTACTTACACAGCCAATGACAATATAAAATAATGCAGTCAAAAGACATTGCTACATTTGGTAACGATTTTATATAAACAACAGACATGACTCCCTCCTCTTCCTTAACTGCCCCACCTACACAAAGGTATTATATTTTTCTCCATAATTTAGAGTTAAAAAAAAATCAATATCGTGCAAAATGCAATATCCATTTCTGTTTTCTACCAAACTCAGACATATGATAGCCTCTTACTCATCATGCATAACATAACAGGAAATGCCACAAACTCATTCTTAACTAAAGACAGTATGGCATTTGATAGGATGAATGAAAGAAGGTTTTTCTTCATAGAATCTTAAAGACTTACTCTATCTCTATCAATTCTGGAGAAAATATATCTTAAGGTTATAATAGTTTTCAAGTGAAAAGTCTTGATTACTTGAAGGTAATATTATATAAATAAACATAATATTAAAAGTTCAAAAAGTGAGTAAAAAAGGTTAAAGAGAACAGTGGAAGGAGAGAAAGAAAAAGAAAAGAAATAGGGGATAAAAAGAGTAAGAAAGTGAGATAAAAACATAAAAACTAAAAAGATAAAAAGAAGAGAGAGAGACAAAGTATTCAAACACTAAAAGGAATCCCATATAAAGTATCCACTCATCCCCATACCTTATAAGAGCGAGAGAAAGTAAGAGAGAGAGAGAGAGAGAGAAAAAAAAAAAATCAAAGCAGAGACCTGGAACTTGTTTTAAAGGTCCCTCCCCTCCCCCCCAATCCCCTCTACCCCTCAACCTGTCTCCTTCCCTGCCCTGTTTCTCTCCAAAGCCTTGTAACTTAATGCAGCCACCCAACCACTGGATTCTCGCACCCACAGCCGCTCCACAACCAACTTTAATCAGTCATACTATCTGGCTTTCCTGTCAATCTGTCTGTCTGTGCTTCCTTCTCTCTCTCTATCTATTTCTACCTGTCATATCTTTCCTCTGTCATGTCTCCCCATTCACTTTGTTTGTCATCCTGTTTTCTTTTTTTTTCTTCTACCTCAATATCTATCAGTATCTGCTTTTAAATATCTACTCTCTCTGTCTATCTGCTTCTGTTCTATTCTTTAATCCCCTTTCATTGCTGCTGCTATCATCATCATCATCATCATCATCATCATCATCATCATCATCATCATCATCATCATCATCATCATCATCATCATCATCATCATCATCATCATCATCATCATCATCATCATCATCATCATCATCATCCCAAAAAGAACTTAGATAACATTCTCCAGACAAAAGTAAGATTAACCTTACCTCTCCTCATTGTGTAATCTTGTGCACCAATCTATGATATATTTCACATCTTCATCCTCGATCTTGAAGAAGCTTTGTGGCCGTACACCCTGTAAAGACAAACACAAGACAAAGCTAAGCATGTGGATCTGTCCTAGCTAAGTAAAAATAGGAAATATTTAATTGAATAATCAAAAAAATTTGTAAATAGGTACTCACAGTTGTCACTTTCTTGTAGATCTGGGCAGGTCCGGAGCATTCATTGTAGGGGTACTCCAATGTGGCCATCTCCATCATGCACATGCCAAAGGCGTACACATCCACCATCTCATCGTAGTGCTCCTCATACACTTCAGGTGCCATGAACTCCGGAGTACCTTTGAACAAGATTTTTTTCCTTGTAATATTGTTAGAATTTGTATATAAAAAAGTATAAAGAATAGATACAAGGTTATACAAATATATGGTCACCCATACAAAGTTTACTTGCTTGTACAAGTAGAGTATATACATTGAAATCATCTACATACACACACACATACACACACACACAAATAATGAGACTCATAAATTAATGCACACACATTCACAAACAAGCACTTATCCAAATACAAATGTCTACTTGGTAGAATTATGTTGATTACCCATTTTTAGGCCCAATTAATTTATTAATCAATTAATTCAAAAAAAAAAAAAAAAATTATATATATATATATATATATATATATAATATATATATATATATATATATATATATATATATATATATATTATATATATATATATACACAAAATAACCTATCCAAGGATGTGATATGGAAATCTGTATTAAAACATACAGTATAATATATACCTAACTGTAAATCAATTATAATGTAATTGTTCTGAAGCTTCTAAACATTCCTAATGAATAGAAAATCACATTATAAAGAGGCCAAATGAAGCAAAATAAACATAACACCTCTCATATAGCATCTCATCCAAACAGTCCACCCCCCCCCCCCCCCCTGACCTTCCACATATCAAGCAGAACCAAGAAAATGACTTTCTTCCCAAATTCCTTTGGAACTCACCAATAACAGATTTGGCACAGGATCTGTTCTTCAAAGTAGCAAGCCCCAAATCTCCTATCTTGACGGATCCGGTAGTTCCAGTGACGAAGATGTTGTCACACTTGAGATCTCGGTGAATGATAGGAGGGGAACGAGAGTGAAGGAATTGGAGACCTTTTAAGAATCTGCCGGCACCAGCTCTTTAGCACCTTCAGGTTTACTTTGCGTAGTCGACGCAGATATCTGAAATGGTGCGAAGGCATGTAAGACTTGACTTCAGAAATGTTTTATCCTTCAGTTTAGAAAAACACATGACAGCTGTTCCATGAAAAGATGTATGGAAATCTATTCAAATAGAAATATTTTTGTTGCAAGAATGATGAATTAATCTAAATCACATGTCTGCATTCTCTTTCTATTAGAGAGTGTGACCAAGAACTGTAAGCTAGCTTTTTGTTCTTTTGATAGCCTCTCCCTCACACAAAATTAAACAGCAATACTTCTCCCTCCACTCCTCTGGTGATATATGTATTCTAACAAATAACTACTATTACCTCCTTTACAACTCTTCCCTTACTTTTAACAGTATGTAGATAAATATTTAGACTGCATTCATAAAAATACATAGTACCCATTCACGATGGGTGAAATTTTGAAAATAGTTTGACATGTCCAGGGTGTGTTAGCATGTGTCACTTGGAGCCTGGGATATTCATGGCTGGGCACCTGAGGTGTAATCCCAGTCGCATGTACCTGAGCTCATGATGTGTTTAAACATCACCGAGCATCAGTAACATTTTTGCCATGTCACGATAGGACATTACCCAGTGTGAATGGTTTAAAAGAGTGAACTGAAATAGCTTCTGTCTCTTACACTGCTTTCTTTAGCTCTTCCTAAAAGTGTATTTTTACAAATCAGTCTTGCTTACGTTCTTCTTAAAACTATATCTATATTACATGACTACTACAAAAAAGGGAAAAAGGACATACTAACAAAAAGAAAAATTCTAACAGACTGTCTCTATAAAATGCTGTAAAGTGCTATTTCAAGTGCATATCAACTGATACCTATTTTTAAATCATGTAACTATCATTTTAAAACCTCTTATCATTCACTGCCTGCCCATTAAGATGTTTGATGAAACCCTTATATTTTCCACAGCAATCTGACTTGACATCCTGCCACTGGCATAAGCAACCTGAATTGTGATTTCAAGAGGAACTAAAATAGTCCAAGTTGAAGGTAACACCACCCCATAAGCAGCCTATGACTGCCGTCACTATTTCTGCCTGATGACACTTCTCTGGCCCATATTAATAGGCCTCTGCCCTGATCTTAGCCAATGATTTCCTCTTGGCCTCTGACCTGGAATTCAAAATAGCTTATTTTATCCTTGAAAAAGAAAATGAGAGTCAAAAATATTAGAAAAAAAGGAAAACTGCAAAAATATAAGAAATTCTTTACTCGTTCAGCTACCAAATCTTTATGAATTCATTAGTATTCCCTCCCACCTCTTTTTGTTCTTTTCCCCTGAAAGCTTTAATAAACTGCCATTTGTCTAGATATTATAGAAAAGTACAATATCATATTAAACACATAACACTTAATTGGAAATGAAACTTGATATATCAATATACCTATTACACCTATATATAACAAAATCTCAAAGATTTTTAAATGATGCCAAATCTTGAAGCTATCGATGAGTATCTTTGTTAAATGAATTGTACTCAATTTGGATACAATGCATATGGGACACAAACATAAGCCTAACAAAAATACTTTGATTCTTTGAAAATAACTTTAGCAAAATAAAGATACAGTAATCTTGATTATTTTCTTTGTTTTTGCTATTTTTATACCCGAAATCCTGCTTGTGCCAAAGATATCCATCACATTATCATACATATATGATAGCCTAATAATTCTGTTGTTTTTTCCTTCTTTCAATATATCACTTGTTATCAAAACATGAGCAATACTGGCTTGTTATTTCTCAATGGTGTGTTTATCTGTCAAAATCATGGTGCAGACAGCCTCAGGTAAAGCAACCTGAACAAGTCCTGCAACCATCCAGTCAAAAATGAGAGGTTTTCCATCTTCTTTCAAGTCTAAATTCAATATAAATGAATGTGCAAATACAGACAAATTCAATGAGAAAATGCTAAGTACAAAGTCTCTCTGAAATGACCCAGCACAACCAAAAATCAACAATAAAAAAAAATAATTACAGCATAAATGAAAACAAAGAGGGTATGTACTGACTGTTTGAGTGTCCCGGAAGTCATGAGTTCCGTCACGAGGACAATGCATCTCCGCTTTGGGCTGTGCACTTCCCAGTAGTCGTAGAAGCGCACAATGTTGGGATGCTGAAGACCCTTGAGCATCTCGGCTTCCTCTCGGAACCGCTGCCGCTCGTTCTTGTTCCATTTCCGCTCCTGCAAGGGTGAGGCTGCGTTAGTTTCCATATGGCATTAGAGAAGGAAAG
>NC_051398.1:49852509-49862509 GCF_015228065.2 Penaeus monodon
GCTCTCCCTCCACCCAAAGCAAAGAGAAAGGAACCAGAGGGAAGTCACCGCAAAAAGAAAAAAGAAGAGAAGAGAAGGCAGCTGTTCTCGTCCGCATAAGCAGCAGCAACAGCTCTGTGCACGGAATATCTTCTCCCGCGGGGTCAGCGGAGGCGCGGCCGACGGCGCCTCCCCGGGGGTCCTCTCGCGGGGTCACTCGCAAGCGGACGCAGGCGGAGGTCGGGGTCGGCCGCTTCAGGAAGGAAGGAAGAAGGGTCATGGGAGTCTTTCTCCTCCTCCCCCTCCCCCTTTTCTCTACAGAGACACAGACACAGACACACACACACATATATGGAGAGAGCGACAGAACCAGAGCGAGAGCGAGAGCAGAGAGAGAGAGAGAGAGAGAGAGAGAGAGAGAGAGAGAGAGAGAGAGAGAGAGGAGAGAGAGAGAGAGAGAGAGAGAGAGAGAGAGAGAGAGAGAGAGATGGGACAATATTGATGCGCTGGAAGGGAAGAGAGAAAGAGAGGCGACGGCCAGAGAGGTGTTGAGAGGAGAGCTACAGGGAATGAAAGAGGGCGTAGGAGGTGCGAGCGCGGGGAGAGAGAGCGACGGAGAAGAGGCATGGGTGGAAAAAGAAGCCGCCGGTCACAGGCAGAGATTCGTGCAGACGAAAGGACGGGCGAGGCGAGAAGAGAGGCCAAGAGGAAGACGAGAGGAGGCGGCGACGGCGGGGCGAAGCATGGGCGGCGGCAGCGGCGGCGTGTCCTCGCGTAGAAGCCTCTGGAAGGGCAGCGCCGCGCAAGGTTGGCCGGGGAAAAACTAGTGTTCCGGCGCGTGCCTGCCTGTGCCCCCATTCACGAGGCGCCGCCGGACGGGGCCTCCGCATTAGCATAATCACACGCTGCCTGCTTATCAGCGAGGATGACCGGCGCCCTCCCATCGCGCCTATCAGCCCGGGGCACGTGGAGGCGGTGTGACGACCCCGCTCGTCACCATTACAGGACAGCCACCACCGGCGCCCCGTGCTATGACGACGACGCCAGAGATGCCCTGGCGTCACTCAGGCCTCCGCCAGCCCAAACGACGCCCGGCAGGTAACACCCGGCGCGTCGCCGAGCGCGGCCGAGGATGGCCGCCCCTGGCCGAATGCCACCAGGGGCGGATCGGATTCCAGCCACGACTGTCATCGAGAGCGCGCCCAAAGCCTGCGCCCTGGACGGTACAGCACACACACGCACGCACGCACATGTGTGTGTGTGTGTGTGTGTTTATATATAATATATATATATATATATATATATATATATATATATATATATTGGGTGAGAGGAAAATGAGAAATGAAAGAGAGCAGAGTCTTCGCCCCCCCCCCCCCCGCCCCTAACTGCAAAGAATGACCTCTATAAGGCACCCGGCGGTCGATCGGTAGGAAGAACAGGAAGAAGAAGAAAAGGAGGAGGAGGAGGAGGAGGAAGATGATGATGATGAGGAGGAGGAGTAAGATGAGGAGAAGGAGGAGGAGGAGGAAGATGAGGAGAAGGAGGAGGAGGAGCGCTCCCGACATGCGATCGCCTCCCACGCCCTTCATGTTGTGTCTTACAGCATCTGACGAAGGTGAAGGAAGGCCCGGCAGGCGAGGCCGCCCGGGCCCACAGGCAACAGTGCAACAAAGTGCTTGCCCTCCGCCCGTCATGCAGTCGCTTGTTGCTCGGCTTCATAACCTCATCCTTGCACCCCCCCCCCACCCCCACTTACGCCCATCCCGACCTCCCTGCGCCGAACCCTTCGCCTCCTCTGCCGAAGGTTCTGCGGCCGACACGACCATCGTCTGGCAGCGGGAGGGCCAGGGCTGCAGGAAGGGAGGCCTCCCTCTCTCCCTCGGCGCCGCCCCACGCACTCCGTCGCCGCGGTCGGCAATCAGCAGCAGTCTACAGACTCAGCTCGGAGAGATTACTGTTTGGCCTTCCTACTCTACTCCGCCAGATGGCCTGCCTTCCCTCTCCCCCCTACCCTCCTGCAAGTGAGGATGCAACATCGCATGAGGTCCAATTGCTACATTGTGGCTGCGTTGGCAGACACTGGGTCCTCTTGCATAACACCCCGAGCTTTGTCCCTTGCCCCCGCCCGAGTAAAGAGTTCAACAGCAGGCTTCGAGGTCTGCAGGAGGTCGAGGAGGCCACCCAAGGCCCTCCTCTGCGTCGCAGTTGATTTACATAGAACTCAAGGGACACAACACGACAAATCTCCCCACATGCGACGCACTCTCTTCGTGCATGCCCTGACGCTGCCATCAATTCACGTAAACATAAATAGTTTCCCAAATCTAGCACAATCTAGCGAAATATATCACCATATCAATTTGATAACTAAATGCACTTATATTCATACTTTCTCTATCACATTTTAATCACCAAAATACTCTCTCTCTCTCTCTCTCTCTCTCTCTCTCTCTCTCTCTCTCCCTCCCTTCCTTCCTTGAAGTTTATAGCTGTTTGTATCGCCAGTATCTTATCAACTAATCTCCCAGTTCAAGGTTGCGGCGACGGAATGAAAATACATGTAAATCACTGGGACTTTATTTTCCTCATAAACTCGTGGGTTTAGTTCTATATTGTCAAATCAATGTCTTCCCCGTCTTTTGATCTACATATATTTATATATGTAAATCAAACCGATACTTACTATCGGTTTATCGGTAAATAAAGTCCAAGGCTCCTAATCGTCAATTTTCCTTCGGTAAGTGTCCGGACAAAAACAGGCTCGTGTAAACAGCGCGCCATCTATGCCTTCACACAGTCACACACACACACACACACACACACACACACACACACACACACACACACACACACACACACACGGAGAGAAAATGACAAGGAGAAGAAAAACAGACGAGTGCAAAATCGAAGCGCAGGACCTTCAGACCTATATACAAAGACTTCGCTGCCGAGCTTGCAGAATTCCCTATTAGCCCACTTCCCCTCATCATGGGAGGCGCCCACAGGCAGTCAGGCGCGCGCGCGCGAGCACACACACGCACACGCGCGCGCATACTCATACACACACGGGTAATAAGAAAAATCTATCATGAAGAGTAAGGCACGCACGCACGCACGCACACGCGCACGCACACGCACGCACACACACACACACACACACACAAGCAGTCTTCCCAAACGCACGGACGACCTTGCGTGTATCTGGAGATTTCCGGATTGAACCTCCCTCCCGCTTTTGTCTTCGCCATTCGCGCTCTTTCCCTCGCGGAAGCTGCCTCGTCGCACTGGTCCAACCCTCGAAATGACACGTTGAGAAACACGCTTCCCTCGGCGGTGAAACGAATCCACCGCAAAGCCCTAATTATCACATACGAAACAATTATACGTAACCTAACCTAACTCCAGGTCAAATTATCAAACATAATTGTAGCAAAAACAAGTCAACAACAATAATAATAATAAAAAAGAAAAAATAATAATGATAAAAACGACAGCACTAACAACCATAATAACGACAACAATAGTAGTAGTAGTAGTAGTAGTAGTAGTAGTAGTAGTAGTAGTAGTAGTAGTAGTAGTAGTAGTAGTAGTAGTAGTAGTAGTAGTAGTATAATAATAATAATAATAATAATAATAATAATAATAATAATAATAATAATAACAACAACAACAACGATTAATAAACAGACAAACACACCAAGCCCTTCCGCGCAGGCAAGACGCAGAAGCCGCTTTCCAGTCGGCCCAGCGTCGCCCCGAGTCCGCCGAACGTGCCTTGTGGCCGTCGGGGCGCAAACGTGCTTTCAAACAACGTTCAAATAACGTTTCTAGTTTGCTGATGGGCGACTGTGCATCACGTCGCCTGGGTTCGCTACGCTAGCCATAAGTATCTGTTTTTTTTTATTTATTCGTAAGAATTCTCAGTCCTTTCTCCATACACAAGCCACCCCCCAAAAAAAGAGACGACAAGGACAAATGAATTATAAAAAAATAAAATAAAATAAAAATAGAAATAACAAAGGACAAAAGGCTAGGGGAGCGAGGAAAACAAAAGCCCTCAAATCGCACCGTCCGTACGCCCTTGCCCCACGTAGGACTTCTGTCTCCGTCCCATCTGACGCAGGCCTATAAGCAACGTCGCCGCCACCGCCACCTCCGCAGCTAAAAATACGCTGCCTTGCTATTCCCTCAACACAAAGGGGACACAGCCGTGAAGGAGGAGATAAAAGGAGAGAGAAAAAAAGCAAGGACGTGAGGGCGGACGACAATGTGTGAGGATGGGAGAGAGGGAGGGATAAGGGGGAGGGAGAGGAGGGGGAAGGGGAGAGGGGAGAGGAGAGAAAGGAGAGGGGGGAGGGGGAGGAGGAAAGGAAGAGAAGGTGGAAGAAAAACAAACAATATGTAAACATATATGCAAGTATAAATGAAAGAGGTGGAATGTGGAAGGGGGAAGGGAGGGAGGGGGGGGGAGAGAGAGAGAGAGAGAGAGAGAGAGAGAGAGAGAGAGAGAGAGAGAGAGAGAGAGAGAGAGAGAGAGAGAGAGAGAGAGAGAGAGAGAGAGAGAGAGAGAGAGACAAGAAGCTCATATTGCAAAGGAGGCTGCCCTTCGGGTGAAAGACCCGAGAGCAAGAGAAGGCAGGAAGCCAAGCGAGTATGAGAAAGAGAAACGGAGAAAGAGAGAAAGAGATGAGAAGAGATGAGAGAGAGAGGGAAAACGAACAGAAGGCAAGGGTGAAAACACAAAGGGGGTGGGCAGAGGAAGGAAAACGGAAAAGGAGGAAGGGAAGGGAAGGGAAGAGAAGGAAAAGAAAAGGAGGAAAAAGAGTAAAGAAGGAAGGAAAGGGAGTGGAAAGAAGGAAGGAAAGGGAGTGGAAAGAAGAGATCGAAGAAGAGAAGAGAAAAGAAAGGAAAAAATCAAACTACAAAAGACAAGACAAGGGACTTCCCCGCCCCCCCTCCCCCAGCCTTCCTACTCCCTCGCACCTCATTCTACCTCCCCCCCCCTCCCCCCTCCCCCAAGGCCCATGCCCCAGCCCTAGCCGACGCAACTGGCCGATGCCCTCCACTGCCCCGCGACGAGACGAGGCGGCAGCGGTGCCAACCCGGTGCCCGGACGGATACGACCCGGCGTGCCCTGACGGATACGACCGCCTGCCCTTCGGTTTCCGCTTACGGGATGGGGGGGGGGGGTTAGCCAATACACCGAAAATTTTCCTTCTTTTTTTAACAGCAAGGTCATTTTTTTTTTTTTTTTTTACTTGATTCACGTTTTGATTTATTTATCTTATTTTTTATTTTATTTATTTATTTATTCATTATTATTGTTCTACAGCATGGCTGTTGTAGATGCGGCAGCCATATTGGACAACGGCGCGGTGGGCCGGAACTTACAGAGCCTTTAAATCAGCGAAGCAAAAGGACGTCGTTTGTAAAAATCACGATGGACATTGTTATCGTTGTGGCTGGCACGGAATTAACGGCGAGAACGACAAAAGTGATAACAAAACAAAGATAATCTATGAAGATACAGTATAATAGGTGGTGGTGGTGGTGGTGGTGATGATGACAAACAACAACAACAATAATAATGACCCTAACGTGACGGTTTCGAGGGATGGTACTGGCCCGCTAACAATTCTTAACAAAATCATTTCCAGCAAATAATTGGTCTTCAATAACTGTTTCCTCTACGTATCATCAATCAATCAATCTATCAAATCTACATGTCAATTATCTATTATCACGCTATCTATCTACCCAATCCAAACATCCTTAAATCCATACACCTATATACATCCATGTATTTACGCATCTTTGTCAATATTACCAGAATCTCCTTTTCCCGACAGGCCTATGTTTATCCAGAATCACAGCCCATTGTTTCATTTGGAAAACGAATTGGCTTCATGTTACTTTCATTGAAGAAATAGTCAATTTCCTTCCACTTACTTATCATTCCTTGCCATTTCCCCATTTCTCCTTCTAAGCACTATCTTCCACATTCTAATTCAATCATCATTTTTCTTCCTATAAATATCAAGGATATCCAATTCTTATAAACTTACAAACCACCTCTTCTTATCATCAAAAACGTTTTCACCATTTCCATCTCTCTCCGATTTCCTATCGCCTTTCCTCAACGTTACTCACCCTCCAATCTTTCAAGAGTTTAATGCAATCCGTCATTTTTTCGGTCCCGGATGCGTGTCCCGATTGTGTAGCCTACAGAAGCGGGGCGAAGTGACGCTACGCCAGTCACAACTCCCACAATGATAATTTCAGAACCGAATGCATAAATGTATAACACGGAATCCTTTTACCATTTTACTGGATGTGATAGAAGAAATGAATAACTCTTTGGAAAAAAAAAAAAAAAAAAAAAAAAAAAAAAAATCATAGTATAAATCCCGGGATAGCGACAGCAATTACCTGACAAAAACATGTAACATTTTACTATACAACATATAAATTAAACATCCTATAATACAATAATATAAATTTTTTTTTTTTCTCAGTGAACGGGGAGATACGGCAACTTTTCATTCGGATCCGTGATAGTGCGTCGAAACGGGCCGGTAGTGGGTGGGGGAGGGGGGGGAGGGGTACTAATAATAACCACAATGGTGTGAGGATTGTGGTTGCTGCTGCTATTATTATTGTTGTTGTTATTGTTGTTGTTGGTGGTGGTGGTGGGGATGATAAAAGCTATGATCATGGTGATGGTGGTGGTGATGATAACAGTTACGGTCATGGTAATGGTGATGGTGGTGGTGATGATAATAGTTATGATCATGGTTATGGTGGTGGTGGTGATGATGATTGCTATGATCATGGTGATGGTGGTGGTGGGTGGTGGTGGTGGTGATGATGATAATTGTTATGATCATGGTGATGGTGGTGGTGGGTGGTGGTGGTGGTGATGATGATAGCTATGATCATGGTGATGGTGGTGGTGGGTGGTGGTGGTGGTGATGATGATAAAAGCTATGACCATGGTGATGGTGGTGGTGGGTGGTGGTGATGATGATAATTGTTATGATCATGGTGATGGTGGTGATAACGATGGCATTGACGATAAAAGCGATGATAACAACCGTGAGGCTGCTGATACTGATGGCGCTACCAGTGACGCTAAAAACGATGATAATGAAAGCGATAATGAAAATCAAAATGACAACAACAGCAACAACCAGTCTCTCCTATTATCAACAACGCCCAAATCAGCAAGATCCGAGAAAAAAATCCCCCTATAACCGAATCCGTCATGACAACAGGAAAAATCCCAACCCTCCCCAACTCGAACCGGATTTAACAATACTAAAACATGAAACCCGGGATTCCTCGCCCCGCCCTCGCCTCCGCACGCCAATCTCGACCGTATTTATACGTCGTCGTCAACTCAAACTTAGTCAACTTCGAACTGCATCAACTCAAACTACGTTAACTTCAAACTTCGTCATTAAATCAATCTTCATCAACTTCAAACTTTATCAACTCGATCATCAACTTCAATCTTCGTCATCAACTCAAGCTTCGCTATCTTCGAACTCATTCATCAACTTGGAACACCGTCCTCATCTCAAGCTTCACCAACTTCGAACTTCGCCATCAACTCGAGAGCGTGACGCATACAAGACGCACATAACGGCCCCACGTGATGTCTGGAATCCGACTGACCCTCGGCTGCGATTTTCGGCCTTATAGACAAACGCGGTTCCTTGAACAGGTGAAGAAAATTTCCCGTCATTCATTTTTGAAGGACGGGTTATACAAGGCAGGGGGAAAATAGCTGCAGTGAAAAAATCTTAATTTTTCAACAGACCTTTGTTATGGTATAGTGTCTTCTCTTTCTGTCATCGTATGAATACCTAATTCCCAAGAATTAAGACTGTATCTATAAATCAGCGAAATCACCACCTCCCAGATGAATAAAATCTGACATTACATCACACTCAGGGGCTTCTCTCCGCCTCTACTCCAGACCCGTGCCTCGGACCCTCCGCAACGTCGTGTAAAAACATTATTTATATATTTGCAAACCGGAAGGGCTTTGGGTACACGCCAGGCACGTCCGACGATTCGGAATGACGAGTAGGTTCTGCGAATGGCGCGGGGCATGCTTTTTTTTTTTTTTTTTTTTTTTTTTTTTTTTTTGTGGGGTGGGGGGCTGACTGGCATCTTCGAACAGCGATCGCATGGCTGTCACTTGTATGCGAGAGCGGGAGACGTGTGGCTACCAATTTCCTCGGACACTCCAGAATTATCCGAACATGTCCCTGGGTCCTACGAGAGTCTATAATTTTCCTGACAAGCTCCAGGGACCTAGGGGAGTCTAAGATGTGTCCCCAGGATATGATACGACTCCATTAGGATAACTAGATAAGACGAAAGGGTTCTGAATCAATCAAAAATTTGTCTTGAAAGCCTAACGGGAGATTAATAAAAGCTCGACTGTCCGAAGCGCTCCTACTGAGGTTTCCAGCAAGATAAGGATCTTGTCGGAGCTCTGCTGCCTGGAACTGCTGGGAACAAGATCACTTGATAGAAACATTTGATTTCGAATAAGAACAGATGACAAAACACGCGATAAACCACCGTCAAGTGTTAAACAACTACGAATTTGGCAGTGAGAGTAAACCCGAACACGACGCAATGAATCAAGGAAAGTTCAACAAGCAAAATTCACACCTCCAAGAACTCTAAAATGTCTCCTAAGGAAATATTAGCATACAAAATGCATACCTAGAATGTCTACTAAGATTCCTACCTTCAAGGAACTCCGGAATGTCCTACCATCCTAAACGAAGCTGAAAACAGTCTAGAATACATCATGAAGTGGGGGCTTAGATTACGTATTACACAAGCTCAATTCCCTTCTCGAATACACTGAGCAATTCTACACGTGGCCAAAAATAGTGTTCTGGGAACGCCGTAAATCATTTGGAATGCTGGTCTGGGATTGCAGGCTCAAAATACGCAGATCGTGGCTGTCGGGGCTGTAAATCTGAAGTCGCAGCTAAGAATCTGAAGTCGGGACTATAACTGAGGTCGGAGTTTAAAAAAAATCTGAAATACAATTTTAAAACTGGACTCCGAACCGAACATAGACGGCGAAAGACAGATCTATGCCATAATGAAAAAAAGAAAAACAGAAAAAGGACAAGCTTCTTAACAGCCTCAGGTATGGTGCCTGACATCGCTAAAGTGGAGGGCGCGGCGACCGACCAAGCATAAGGAGAGACACGGCAGGAGTTTAGTCGAACGTGTATCGTAATGCGTTCGAAACCGAGTTCAATTCCATTAACGGATCTGTACTGAAATCTGCAATATCTTACAAAACGATGCTGCGCCTTGGGAGTGTCACTTGAATATGCAGTCGTTGACTTTTTAAAAACGTATGGAGGTGTTTATACTAAAATGTACTTTATTTATATCAAGCTCCTACATAAGTGGTGATTTGTGAGGAACACATTTTTTTTTAAATCTGGGAAAAGGGGACGTCGACTGAGGGAGGAGGAGGGAGGAGAGAAAGAGAGAAATAGGGAGAGAGAAGGAGGATGAGGGGGAAGAGAGGAGAGGGGGGGGGAGGAAGGAGGGAAGGAGTTAGGAGAAGGAGAGGAGAGGAGAGGAGAGGAGAGAGAGAGGGAGGGAGGGAGGGGGGAGAGGAGGGAGGGAAAGAGGGAGGGAGGGGGGAAGCAGGAGGAGAGGGGAGAGGGAGAGGGAGAGGAGAGGGGAGGAGGGGGAAGGGGGGAGGAGAGAAGAGAGGAGAGAGAGAGAGAAGAGAGGAGAGAGAGAGAGAAGAGAGGAGAGAGAGAGAGAGAGAGAGAGAGAGAGAGAGAGAGAGAGAGAGAGAGAGAGACAGAGAGAGAGAGAGAGAGAGAGAGAGAGAGGATGGATGGATGGAAGGATAGATGAATGGATGGATGGATGGAGGGACGGATGGATGGAGGGGACCACAAACAAACACCGTGATAGCCTGCCTTCCGAGACACCTCGCTGCCCTCATCCCCGTTTCGGT
>NC_051398.1:49867509-49870009 GCF_015228065.2 Penaeus monodon
GAGGCGCCTCTCGATGCTCCCTCCGTCGGCAGGACCCGAGCATCGCATTAAGCGGGTTTACTTCATTTTCCTCAGACTCCACGGCGCCGTCGAGCACCGCGAGGGAAAGGCTTCGCCGTGCATGACGCAATCATGTCGACCGAAAGCTACGGCTGATGCAAAGCGTCCCAGGCCTCCCCCAACAGTCCAACGGAGCACGGCGCCCCGAAGCGGAATCAACCCTCGCCTGCCTCTCCCTCAGCAGGCGCCCGTGGCCTTGAGCGCCAACGCGATCAGCTGATATAGGTTAAGCAGCCATGGCCCCGTCCGTCGTGCTCGTCATGAGCTCGGTAACAACGCTTCTCGTGGAGTGCCAGCGCCTTGCACGTCACTGCCAACGCCACCCCGTGCCAAGTGTGCCAAGCTCGACTTAACTTCTCCCTCCCTCCCTCCCTCCCTCTGCACCTGCACCCGAGCGCCGGAACCTCTCTCGCGGCACATCAAACGCCTCGCCTTCCCGGCGTTCCGCATTCTGTCCTCATCTCCCCCGATCAGACAGGCGCCGAATCAAACGTCGAAATAATATCTGGACGGGCGGCAGAAGCGCCCGCCGGCCTCCCCTTGGCATCGGAGGGCGCCCGGCCTCCCCCTCCCCTGCCGTGTGGGGAAGGTGCAGGGAAGGAAGGTCAAGGGCGCCCTACAAATCCCGCGGGGAACGCACCATCGTCCCCGTCGTTGCCATGCTGGAACCCCGGACGGGTTGACTGTGCTCTGCCTGGCGACCCGCGGCCACTCGGGTCGAGGAGCAGGTCTATCTGCGACTTGCCTTCACCCCCCCCCCCCCCAATTCCCGCTCCCAAGACATAAACTGCACAAATAATTGAAAACTGAAATTACTTTTAAGAGCTTTGCAAAACTACCCTCTTTCCCGAGACATTCCGCGAAGTAAAAACGACCGCCGCACAGGAAATTCACAAGCATTGTGCAATGCCGCGCCGGCGCTGGGGTTCACCCCTGTCTAGATACACAAAACAAATCAGCTTCATAAGGCCTCCTAAGTCTGTCATTCTAAATAACTTCAATATTTGACTCTGGCTGACTGACTGCCTGAGAAGTAACACAGAAATCCGCCTCTCCCCTCGTACACCGCAGCTGCCCAGCACCCGTGACGGGGACACCCGAGGTGCAGATAATGCCATCCTTATGAGAGGGATTTGCAGGGGATGGCCACTGCAAGCAGCGAGTTGCGAGAGCAGGGATGGAGCTAGACAGTGTAGAGAGTTGCGAGGCCCTGAGCGCCCTGAGCCGGCAACCGTGTCCAAGGTCAGCCGTCGCTAACCCCTGTTCACGCTACCTTTCTTTCGGGGAAAAACCTGAATTAAAGTCCCTTTTAAGATGTTTCCTATCGCTAAATGAATAGCCCGACTGTATCACTGCTTCCCAAGGCAATTCATGTTTGGGATTAATGCGCATTTCCTCAATAAGAAACAGCCCTCTTCCAAAAGGCCACCAACAAGCTGACGAAAGTATTATGAAAAGATGCCTCTGCGTGCTCTCGCGGAGACACACGCCTCTGGAAATCATACCAGAGCAGCATGTTCTTATTATGGCTCGCTCTGTACAAGGCGCGCGAGATGTACGTGCCTAGTGTTGTCACAGCGCGGTAAGCAGAAGTGATCTGTGACAAACAGAAAAAAACTGACTCCACCGAGGCCACGCCAGCCAGCCAAGTCCGGCCACGGCAGCCCGATCTTGCCCTCTACAAGCTGCTGCCTCGTTAAAACGAGTCTTATTTCTAACTCCTAAACACTTCGAATGCATCCCCAACTCCCATCCGAACGAGGAATGCTTTCCACTATGATTTAGACGAGCTCCACAAGTCAGCTGCCGAGAGAGAAGGGGAGAGAGCTGAATGTTTAACAGTTGACTCAAGTGTACCGGTGTCGGCCCGGGAGAATGACGTCATCCAAGTAAGAGGTCACCGTGTCACCTTTTACACGCACGCACGACTTCTAAAACAAAAAGCTCGCAACCCACACTGCCGCCCCACGAGACGGCTAGCTAAACGGTCTCGAGGGCCGAGCGTGGTTAACGACTAGCAAGACCAAAAGCTCCCCTTCACCGACGCTCCAACACTGTATCGAAACCTGGCGACCAGTACCGTGTGAGATCCCGCGAATCCTTGCCGGGGATGACCACCTTCGTCACCCTCAGCTCGCCGGCCACGTCCAGCTGAGACGCAGAGATCCTGGAGAAGCTGCCCCTGCGGTTGGCCACCAAGAACTCGGGGACGCTGTCGGGGGCCTGCTCCTGCGACAGGCTGCCCCTCCGCGAGGACGCAGTCGAATCGGGCACCACCTCGAGGACCTGCTCCGGATGTCTGCTCTTCCGCGTGGTCACTGTCAGGTCAGGGACCATCTCAAAGACCTGCTCCTGGGACAGGCTGGCCCTCCTCGTGGTCACCGTCAGGTCAGGACCGAACTCGATGATGCGTTCCTGCGAGAAGCTGCCCCTCCGCGCG
>NC_051398.1:49875009-49880009 GCF_015228065.2 Penaeus monodon
ATTACTACTGTTACTATGATGGCGGCAGTCCTTTAACGGCGCCACGACAGCGCTCGCCCGTGGCCAGGCCTCGGAGCGCGGATGTAAGGCGCTCGGTGGCGACATCGCCAGCTGTAGTTGGTAAGGTGCGGTTGTCACAGGTGGCGGCGGCGACGCGACCTGGCACGGAGCCAGCTGCGCCGGCCCCTTCCACGCTGCCTCCCCGCCTGTGCCATGATTTACAACCTTTCGACAGCTGCCCATACCCGCTGTTTGTCTCCCGCATGCGGGATCAGGGATACAGAGCCCACGGTTCCTCGCTGGAACGCATCTACGGCGACCACAGAGGGCCGCCGTCAGCGCCTTCGAATGATAGAAAGTCAGACTAATAGTAACGTCAGAATTGTCATCATCATAATCCTGTGCAGCTGCAGAACGGCGCTTTCTCGTTACTCCGCGTGATTCCAATGGCGCGAGCGAGTGCATGCGGCCGTGCATGTGTGCTTGCGTCGCCCTCAAGTCTCGCGGCTTTTCACGCAGCGGATGATGCAAAGCATGTGTTTTGTCGCCATTAATTACACTCGCTCACTCACGCCGGCCCACCCACGACGCCCACGCATGGCCTCTTCCCGAACGCCACTCCCCTTCTCCTGCTCGGCCGTCTCTCCCTTGCCGCTCCCGGACGGGACATTTCCTTCCCTGCCCTAACCCTTTCCCTGTATGCCCCGGCCTCTCCCCTGCCCCTCCTTCTCCCTCATGCCGCTCCTCCTCCCCAACCACACCTCTTTATATGCATGCCCCTGCCTCTCCCTTGGGCCTCGCCCTCCATGCCCCTGCCCCCCTCTTGGACACCCAGCCCCCGTGCATTTGCATGGCTTGTTTCTCCCCCCCCTCTCCGCTCGGCACACTGCCTTACCGTCGCCATGCAGGGCCCCGTCTGGCCACACGCACCCCGGCCCTTCCGCGGGGGTGAAAAGTGCCTGACGCGGGGCAAGTACGCCCCTCCCTCGCTCCTTGCCTCCTCGTGCACCTCCGACGACGCCGCCCTTGCCCCTCGCCGACCCGCAGGAACCCTCGCACATTCCCGTCATGAGCCCCGCCCTTGCCATGCAAGAAGGGGGTAAGGGGGGACGCGCCCCCGCGCGGTCTGGACCCGAAGCTCCGCCCACTGCCATGCAGGGCGGTGGAAGGGGAGGAGCAGGGGAGGAGCAGGGGAGGTGCAGGAGGGGAGGGGAAGGGAAGGGAGGGGAGGGGAGGGGAGAGAGAGGAGAGGGGAGGGGAAAGAGGAGAGGAGAGGGAGAGGGCAGAAGAGGGGGGGAGCCCCGCCGCAGCCCGCATGCACGGACGCAGTAGTTGATCGGGCTTGGACTGGCAGAGGAGCGAGGACCACTCCGCGGGATAATCCACGTCGGGGGATGGTCACGTCTAGCGTGGGACCCTGCACCCGCCGCCCAGCGGCTCCCCACGTATTGATCCCGGCTTCGTCAACCTCAACCGACCCAATCCCGCTTTAAATCCTCCTGGCGTGACTGTCTACCTGTCTACCGCCACTCTCTTCCCGTGCTCATCGCTCCCACCACCGGAACCCACCGTCCATCACTTTAATAGTATTACAAGATGCATTGATCTTGTTGCATGGTGGTCTGGTCGTGTTCGTTTCCGTGGTTTTTGGTGTCACGATGTATGGTACGCCGTGTCCCATATGTGTTTTTGTTGTATGTGTATGTGTGTCGTATTTTGTGTGTGTAGGTGTGTGTGTGTGTGTGTGTTGTGTGTGTGTGTGTGTGTATGTGTGTGTGTGTGTTGATTGTGTGCTTGTATGTAGCTACGTCAACAGACTACTACAGCACACAGCGCTCTGCACTAGCGATCGAGACGATGTGATTGCAGGCTCGTCACGTGTCAACGTCACTGACAGGTGTCGTCACGTCGTGGTGTGGTGTGACAACACCACACACATAATGCATAATTCATATGTATGTATTTTATTTACATATACATATATTATTTTCTGCATGTTCCTGAATACAACCATAAATACACACATAAAATGAAATACTACTACAACAGAAACGGCATAAACCGTAAGGTTTCTAACCTCCGTTTCAGTTTTGACTAAGTCTCATGTGAAAGTCGTGACGAGTTGTCACACTGTCATTCCGAGCCAACTGTGGCAGTAAGTCATTCTATCGTGCCTGTGTATACTTTACGGTGTTTGTGTTTTTGTTCACACGCATGACAACTCGTTCCACGTAACATGTGTCCAACCACTCTTTCTGGATTTCAAAATCCTTTCCATCGTCTCTTTTCTCCCACCATGGAAAGCCTACTTTGTCTTCCTCTCTGTCCTGCTTTTATTTCCTTCCTTCTCAAAACCCAAAATTTAAAAGCTTCTATTCTCTGAATCATGTCCGCTTTCACTGTTTCACATCAGTTATCCATGATCCCAAATACCAAAACTTTACGACTATATAATGTATGTAATTACAACAGAGCGACAAAGTCCTGTCGAGCGGCACCAAAGATTCCCAATCCCGCCATCAACTGCATGCCGTGCGTGACCACATGACGCCTGGCGGCATGAGAGGCGCATTCCAAGGCCTAACCTTGGCCCCGAACGCCCTGGCCGCGGGACTTCCGGGTCAGGTCGCCAACGAAGACGCATCGGGCGCGAGCAGGAGGCCAGCAGACCCGCTCGGGCGAACATACAAGGAACCAGAACGGCTGCCAACACAACAGAGGCGATCAGCTGATTTCGCTTCGGCTCCTGCGGGCGACGGAACGAAGGCGGCAGAGGGAGGCAGCCCCAGGGCGCTCCCACGACAAGCACAGTCTACTGGGGGTCCTCGTACAAGGATAACCCACAAAATCTACGGAAATCTGCAGGGATTTGCACGCCACATTTCGACAGAATCACGAAATGTCTGGTACCAACGTATATTGAAACATTTACACACACACACACACACACACAATGAATACAGACAGACAGAGAGTCTCAGCAAGCTTGCGCTGAGAGCAGATAGCAATTGCCTTCACCAGCGTCTCCCACAAAATCCTCCGCGGTCACCGGAATCCCGCCGTTCACCTCCCATTTCCCCGTCTCCCCTTAAGTCCGTTTCCTTGCCTCTCCCCTTAGGACGCCAGCACCCTTTTCGGGCTTGCCTTTCCCCTTCGGACGCAATCCCCTTACCCAGCCTTTTCTACTTGCCCCGGGCTCTAATCAGCTTATACTTGCGGCCGCTTATTTAATTTTACTTTTTACTATCAACTGAAATCAATTTATTGCCTGCTAGTTTACTTTTATTATTATTATTATTATTATTATTATTATTATTATATTAGTATTATTATTTCTATCACAGCTGTTATCAACTCATACTTGTGGATGCCTATTTACCTGTCCTTTTAATTTTCCCACCATGTCCCAGACCCTCGCAGGTGCCATCCTCCGGCCCGTCAGAAGTTCAAGGTCTTTCACCTGGTCTCAATCTGTAGCGCATTTCGACCTCGGTACTCGGCTCACCTTCCCTAACCCCTTCCTCCTCCTCCTCCTCCCCCCCTCTCCTTCCGTCTCCCCCTCCTCCTCCTCCTCCTCCTCCTCTTCCTTCCCCTCCTCCTTCTCTTCCTCCTTCTTCCCCTCCTCCCCCCCTCCCGGAACACATTCCCAGGCTGAGGCAGAGACAAGAAGGGAAGATTTTAGTAGGTCGCCGCTGTCACTTTGGATGATTTCCGACTAATGGCCCTGATGATAATCCTCCCCTGCTGCAGGTTAAATCAATGAAGAATTTTCTATTTCCTTTCATTTTGTCTGTCGCTCGCAATTCCGAGATGAATCACCGCGGATTTCCGTTTAGTTCATCAATAACTCTAGTAATCTCGACTCTATAAAGAGAGAAAGAAAGAAAAAAAAATCCTCGGACGAACTGCACAAAAGGAACTTACATTCCTTAAAAATTCTAAGAAAATAATAATAATAAATAAATAAAAATAAATAATAATAACTCAACAACCAAGCCAGAGCTGCACCTGCGGCGAGGGGAAACTCCTGCAGACGCGACACGTGACCGCATCTCCGTCGTGCGGTGAAGCCGCCGAAGAAGCCGCAGGACAAACGAGCCTATAAAAGGTGTCCTCGCTTCTCGTCCGCGCAAGCAAAGCGTGTTTTCCCATGTGCAGTCACAAGACCATAATCACGAAGTTAGAACAAACAGAGCAAACTTCAGACACGCAAGCAAAAGAGGATGACAACGGGCGGTGCGTCTCAGTCCGCGTGAAATATTTCCCCGGCGACTTTCCCCCGCTGTTCCAGGCATTCTCCTCGCGCCGGACACGCTGCGCCGTGACTCATCTCCTCGAAATCTCACAACTCATTTTTTCCTCTCACGTTTCTCATGTTGAGGCAACAGCGGGCGAATATGTGCCCTGTCATGTTTAAATGTTACATGAGAGTGCAAGCAAGACAGACAAACAAATACTAACACTCCACTCCGCTCCCCTGACGAAGAATCCACTGAAGGAGCCGCAGCCGGGGTCTACGGACGTAAACATCGCCCCGGAGAGGATTCTTGCGCCGCGTGAGGCAAGATCTCGTAAGAAAATGCTTCTTCATCATCTTGGAACAAAGAGAAAACACGATCTCTTGCCAAGTTAGTGGAAAAAAAGTGAAAAACGTTAATCTCGATCTAGCAGAGCTTAATTTTCGCAAACAAGACAAAACAAAATAATCATCCTACGCGACACGCAGGATAGTATGAAATCCATATATATAAATGCCGTTTGCCCTTAAAGAAAGTCGCTGGCTTTAGACCGAAAATATCAGCAAGACATAAAACAAAGCGATTAGACAGCATGACGCAGAGCAAAGACCCGCCCGAAACACCAGCAGCTTTACAAGACAACGCAATTCGAAAAAAGCCAAACCAACGGATAAAAATTCCCCGAATATCTATACCCAATGGAAATGCGTTTGGGAAAGCCCGTCGACGCCGTCCTCTTGGCAGCCCGATCGCCCGACACAG
>NC_051398.1:49885009-49887509 GCF_015228065.2 Penaeus monodon
CAAAAAAAAAAAAAAGAAAACGAAAAAAAAAAAAAAAAAAAAAAAAATCCGGGAGCGATCAATAACACCTTGACTACGGCCCAATCTGCAGCATGGGATAAGAGAGGGGAAAGGGGAGAAGGAGTGGGGGAGGGAGAGATGGGGAAGGAGAGGGGAGAGGGGGAGGGAGGGAGAGATGGGGGAAGGTGAGGAGGAGAGAGAGAGAGAGAGAGAGAGAGAGAGAGAGAGAGAGAGAGAGAAGGGAGGTGGGGAGAGATAGAGGGGAGATGATTGGGTAGGAGGAGAGGGAGAGCAGAAGAGAAGATGGGATTGAAGCAGGAAGGAGAAAAGAGGGAGAGAGGAGATGAAGAGAGGGAGGGGGGGAAGAAAGTGGGGGCGGTGAAAAGAGAAGGGGAGATAGAGAAAAGGAAGATACGATGAAAAGGGAAGGAAAGGAGAAAGCAAGATAAATGGAGAATAGCAATACCTCCGGAAAGTTCCTTCTGTTTCGCAATACCTCCACACCCGCGCACATATACGTAAGTCCATGAATAAACATACATTCTTATATATAGACACATCAGACAGACACAAACAAACACGCACAATAAAAGGCACGAACGTACACAAACGCCGCCAAGAACATTAGCAGTGCCATTTCCGAAGAAAACCTCGCTACCACCATTACGAAACCGAACGCCACAAAATCGCGAAAATAGGAGGAGAATTTTCGCGGCGTTCCCTCGCGAAAGAGGGAGGGAGCCCGAATTCGCGTGACAAAGGGCGCTCGGTGGGCAGGCGACGGATGGCACCGCGCGGGCGATCGCCTCCCGCCGCCATTACGAACGCTTCGGAGATGATAAAAAGTGCGGGATTAATAAAACAAAATAAGAGAATATCTATAATATACTAAAATGTATGCTTTCTTACGATATCATATGCGTACATAAATCCTTCCTAAATACAGAAACCCGGGCATACACAAACATACGCATGTCAGTATACATAACATACACCTAAAATAAGCCTGTATCACGAGTATGCCCCCTCCCGCGCCCCAGGGGCAAAGGACAGCCCGTGCCAAGCCCTCCCATGGGCAGCCTTCAACACGTCGAACGGGCCCCTGCCGACGTGGCCCACAACCCTCATCCCGCCCTCCGCAGCAGCAGAGAATCGCTGCAATCAGCTGCCGATGACGAAAGGCAGAATTAGTTCACCAAGGCGAGCTTCGCCACATTTCAAAGCAAGAGGACAGAGAGGGGGCCCGGGGAGGGGGCGTTGGCCCGCTCCCAAGGTCGCACGGAACAATAGCTTCCACGCAAACACATTAATGCTCATCGTTCCACCTCTCAGCCGCAAATACACGCGTTGGTGAGCGCGCGCGCGAGTCGAAACAATTTGGAAGAAATCACCACTAAACAACGAGCCAATACGCGCGTCGGCAACGGGCGTCCTCACGCGGCGGCGTCAGCGGTGAAGAACACCCCAGTCATGCAACGACAAGGCCCTTCGCTGCAATGGCAACAATAGTAAGTAAACAATAACAGGTACTTGGCATTAAAACTCCTGCCATGATTACTCCTCCTCCTCCTACTATTTATCAGAATGACAATAATAGAATAAGTCGAATGAGAGTAACGCGAATTAAGATGGGTGACGATCCAAATGACCGTCGCCAGCGAACGAGCACCTCCGATTTTCCGGCTTCCTCCCTGCCGTATTCCGGCCAAACCTCAGCTACGTCTGTATCCACAAAGAAAAGTGGATATACGGGCGTCAAGGAGGCCAGCCCCTCGGGAACGCAGGGCGGCGCGACCAAACGCCGCGGCCCGTTTGCGCTCCGAACCCTCTCATGCACCTTCCTGAAGCGAGCCTCGGCACCGGTAGCCTTGCAAAACATCCGAGTGACAGCGGCGTGAATGATCGCCGTGACTCGGCACTGCGGATGGCCGAGGCGATGCTGCCACAGCGGCTTCTGCTTCTGCTGATGGCGCTACTGCTGTTGCAGCTTCAGCGCGAGGAGGAGGCGGAGGCCGGGTCATTATTATGTGGAGGTTCATCCCTTCGTTCCGGCCGAGCATCTCTTCGGAATTCAAGCGATGGCACCCGCCCGGCATTTTTTCCTCATATTAACCGGATTTGTCCGGATTCGCCAGACTGTTTGGCACTGTCCTTCTGTAGCCCCCGCCCCCCATCCCATGCTCGCTCCCTCTCTGTCTATCTGTCTGTCTGGATACGTCTGTCAATCTGTCTGTCTGGCAGTGTGTCAAACAATCCCTGAGAACCACCTCGCCCACGGAACTCTTTTCCATTCGTAATAACATTTCCCTGCCAACTGATCTCGAGCGCTACTGACGTCACTCTCCTTTTTCCCCTTTCTCCTCTTTTTTCTTTGCGAGGGCAAGGGGACAGGAGGAGAGGACAGGCGGAGGAGAGCAGCAGCAGCAGCAGGAGGAGGATAAAGAGGCGGAAAAGGAGCAAGAGGAAAATGGAAAGCAGATAAGAGGTAGAGAAAGGGGAG
>NC_051398.1:49892509-49897509 GCF_015228065.2 Penaeus monodon
GTGAGCAGCCTCCGGAAGGTCTCGTCCGGCCTCTCCCAGCGAGCAGGAGGCTCCTCTGAGACGCAGAGTGTCGGGGGCTCATGCATGATCCATCAGGTCATGCATATTTCTCGCGAACTTGTTGCCGGCACCAGGATGCTTCCGAGCTACTCCGAGCACGGCCGAGGAAGCGCTCAAAAGTTCTGACATAAAAGACATTCCTTCCTTCAACAGGTGCTGACTGGGGCCACTCCTGCCATTCCATGTAAACCTTTTCGTAACCTATCTGACGCGAACCAAATTCCTCATAGCCAGTGATCAATTCCTTACATAATCGATTTTAATACTATTCACTTAGATTTATCTTCCAGTTAAATTTTTGACCGACTTGCCAGACCCAAGTCGCTCTACGAAAAGCACTGAAGTTCTCCCTGCTCAGTACGCAGCCCGCGAGGCCAGTGCCACGTGCCCAGCCCTGTGCCCCCAAGCTCACCTGTGCGAAGATCATCTCATGTAAACAAAAAGGGTGGAGTGCACAGTGGAATATTGCGGTGCATTGGTGCTCGGCTGTTTTTCCTTACTTAGAGAATTCCACTGGAGTTATTTGGTTAAAGCAAGACCTTTTTAGAGGAGGAAGAGGTAGCTTTTCCACCCGGCCTCTATCGGCCTCCCACACACTGGCGAGGGAGGGCGCGCCCACACACCCGACGGGCGGCAGCTGTGCACGGCCAGAGAGGGGCGGCTGCAGCGGCCCTCCGTCCTCTGCGTGGACTGCAGGGATTGCATGGATTCTATGCACAAAGAGAAACCAACAAGACTTTGCATGAGTTGTTCGCAGTGTGGAGTGCGCTGAAAGAAAACAAAGTCATCATTTTCTTTTGTTTGTGTCCAAATGCTCGTGGTCAAACCTGTGATCTGGGAGACGGACTAACTATGATGCGTATTTCGAGAAACCCGAGCTATCACTCGGGCAATTATGACCTCCAGCAACAGCAGCAGCACAGCCACCAGGCACCTCGGGGAGCACGGATCTACTTCGGCCTGACAGTGACACTCGATAAAAAGCGCCGTCCGCGCAGTGAGAGACCCGGAGGCAATGCATGACCAACCTCAGCGTCTAATTACAGTTCATTAGAGAAGGAAGCTCCTTCGACATTGTTGCTGCCACTATGAATCAGCGTCCGCCTATCCAGTAGCCCCTGCAGATGACGCGGGCGCTGTGCTGCTTTGCTGTCGCTGCTGCAAGTCAGAAAGGTACAGGGTGCTTAGCCTAGGGAAGGGTCCGGGCGCGTACCTCTTGCGGTAGTGGCGGGGCACGGAGCCCAGCCTGGAGCGGGCGCGAGGGCTGGAGGGTCGTGAGGTGCCAGCCCACGTGTTGACGCGTGGCCGCCCACAACCTCCGCCTCTCCCACCCATGTCGTCTTCCAAAACCACGCCCATACCCAGGCCCACGCAGCACACCCTCATGCCCAAGACCTAGACCTCTCCCTGCCCACACGCCCGTCCGTGGGGCCGGCGTAGGCGCGAGGGCGTGAGCCGGGAACGCTGGCGTGATTCGCTCGGCTCGTCCGGAGGCGATCCATCGTCCCTGCACGCCCGAGTCCTGGCGACGGGCGACGGCCGCCCAGCTGGCAGCTCCCAAGGGCCACAGCTGGCTAAGGTGCTCCTGGAAAAACCTGCCGACTCCTCAGGCTCATCAACTGCACTGTCACTCGAATCAGGGTTTTCCGGCGCTCGACGAAGATGTCAGTACCCTCGAGCGCGCCCGAGGCAACTCTGGCACTGGCTACGGGCTGGCGAGGCCGCCCGTGGGGTCACCATCACAACACCTCCAGAGCACCATCGAGGGCGGCGAGTGGTGTCACTTCACTAAGCACTGTAAATCACGCAATCCCGGTCGGCCAAGGCCTCCTGCAGCCCTGGAATCCCGCGAAGGATCGCCGGGCCGACTGTCACTCAGCGCTCGGGCCGACTCCTGGCAGGCGCGGCGACGGAATGCGGCAGACGAGGTCAATCAGGTGACACACGAGAGCAGCGGCCGGTTAGTGTCCTTGGTGGCAGCTCCCGTCCGACTGTAGCGGCGAGCCGCGCTCCACCCATCGCCGCCGCCGCCGCCGCCCCCCCGCCACCCGCCTCCACCGCCTCGCTCCGCCCAGTCCCTAACAAGCGCCCACAAACACCTATCGTATTACCATCATTACGAGCTACCGACGCATCCAATCGGCGGCGGATGACGTCCTCTCGTCCAGGGCGACACATCCAGGCCGGCTGACGTGCACATGCAGCCGCGCGTGCGTGGACCGGGGCCGAATGGTGACGTCTACGGCTTCTCTTAACCGCGTCGCGCCACGACGGGAGCGCCGCGAGGAGCCTTTCGCTTCGCCAGCGGCAGCGGCGTTTGTCGCTGTTGCAGGGGATGACAGAGAGATAAAGAGGCTCCACAACCTTCAAAGAGGGCGCATGATAACAGTGCAGGGGGGGGGGGGGAGCCACATACCGCGTGTGGCATACAATCACTGAGCGAGTGAAAGACGGTGCTTGTCTATAGTAAAGGCAGGTGTCTCGCGCCTTCCATGAATACTACAGTAATAGATAGACTTCAACAGCTGTAGAGATGTGACACGGCTTTACCATATGCGTGGCGCGGCGGAGGGTCAACGGAAGAACACGGAAGGTAAAATGAAATAGAAAACTGGTGCGCTAAAAAGGGACAAACAGCACCCAGAGTGCGTATGAAGAAGACACGCACATTTGTACTCACTAGTGGCTGAGAAATGATTACAACTTACTCAAAAACGATTTGACATGTCATTTTATAAACTGGGTGAAAAGGGTCGCAGAAGTGGTCTGTAAATGACCTAGAAATGACCAACAAAACGGCCAGTAAATTCATTAAGAGCGGACGCGGCAAGGAGCGCGAAGGAGCGAGATCTGCGGGGGGCGCTCGCGCCACGAGGCTGAGGGCCAGCGCCACCACGTGAGCGATGCACGCGCAACATGCGCCCCCCCCTTCTGCCGTCGCCGCCTACCCACGAAACTTAATTCCTTTACTAACCCTTTTCTTCTGCCTTTCCAAAAGTACTCGAGAAAGTGGCTCGGGGAAGAGAGAAGAGAAATCGCGCGATCGGCAGCCCGCAAAGGTCAGGTCAGGCGGCACGAGATTAATATACTCCTGGCCGGCATTAAGCTGAGCTTGGGGTACAAGCAGGCCCTTGTTCACTCAGCAAAAGCCTTGCGGGGAAGACAGAGGAACGCCGTCGTCAGGGAAGTCGGTCGCGCGAAGGAAGTCCGGGCCGCGATCCTCCTGGAGCTGTCGTCACGGAATGCCAGAGTCGCACCCCGAGCTTGCGCCTCTCGTAAAACGGAGAGAAAGAGAAAGAGAAAGAGAGAGAGAGAGAGAGAGAGCGAGAGAGAGAGAGAGCGAGAGAGAGCGAGAGAGAGAGAGCGAGAAAGAGAAAGAGAGAGAGAGAGAGAGGACGAGAGAGAGAGAGGGGGCGAGAGAGAGAGAGAGGGGAGAAGAGAGAGAGAGAGAGGAGAGAGAGAGAGAGAGAGAGAGAGAGAGTTTGTGTGTGTGGTGTGTGTGTGTGGTGTGTGTGTGTGTGTGTGTGTGTGTGTGTGTGTGTGTGTGTGTGTGTGTGTTGTGTGTGTGTGTGTGTGTGTGTGCGCGCGCGCGCGCGCAAACCTCGCCAAGACACCTGCCTTGGCGCCCGTGGCCGGCCCGGCGCGCGGCCGCTCCTTGCTTCCTCTTTAATCGCGGACGCAAAGGGAGCTTAATACTGGCCTCCAATCGGCGCGGGCGCTCCGGCGACCCGGCCTCGACTTAATTGGCCGAAAGGAATGTCGCGGAGCCTCTCGTCTTATCGGAACAGTTGTTTTATGACAGGAAGAGATAATGAAGCAGATAAAGAGTATTTCCCATGTTATCATCGCCCCATCTTTATCGATAGATTTGACTAAGTGTTTTGCTCGAAGTTCATGAATGGGAAGATAAACTTCTCCCTCCCCCCCTCCTCCCCCGCTCTCTTTCTCAGTGTCCCTCTCTCACTTCCTTCATCCCTTCCTCCCTGCCTTTTTTCCCTCCCTTCCTCCCTCCTTCTTTCCTTCCCCCCCTCGCCCCCCCCTCCTCCTCCCCCACTTGTCCCCCTCAGCTGCCTGGGGATCCCCGTGAAAACTCGTCCTCCTGCCGGACAACCTCCTCCCGCTCTCCCATTCCGAGACTCCGGCGTGTCCGACTGGCTTGGGCCCTCTCTCTCTCTCTCTCTCTCTCTCTCTCTCTCTCTCTCTCTCTCTCTCTCTCTCTCACTCTCTCTCTCTCTATCACTCTCACTCCCTCCCCTTAACCCAATGATGCACGATAATTACTTCTCTCGTAAGGATTTTGTCTTCACGCCGGCGGCTGCACGGTTGCCCCGCCACCGAGGAGCCAATTAGTCAGCCTACGTGTCCTCCGCTGGTTTCCCTTTTCCTGGACCTTTTTTTCTAATGTGATTAATATCGATGTTATTACTGTCGTTGACATTGTGAAAATTATAATGCTATTCACAATACTAATAACTATTAAACCCGCAAAATGAGCTAGGTAGGACTAATGAGTGACTCCTTGGTGACCGAGCACTTGTGGAGATATCTAGGCGATCTCACTCTCCCGTCAACCGTAAGTTAACTGTCTGATCACCTGCCTGTCTCATGGCGTGTCTGCCAGGGCTGTTGATCCCCTAAGGCCCGGCCTGCGCTTTCGATCTCAAAGCCCTAAGCGCCTAATCCCTCGGCCTTCTCGGGCAAGAACGCCAAACAGCCCAATCGCCCCCCTCCCCCTCCCCTCATCCCCCAAGCTAGAAAATCCCACAAAGCAAACTCCCCTGCCACCCACCCTACTCCAGATAAGCCCTGTGACAGGACGCCGTTGGCACCGAGGGAAGACCACACGGACGACCTTGCCCTGCGCCGCCTCCCCGTCCCCCTCGCCCCCCTCCCCCTCCCTCTCGCCCTCATTTCCCTCCACCCCTTCCCCCCTTTGAAGC
>NC_051398.1:49922509-49930009 GCF_015228065.2 Penaeus monodon
AAGAAACAGACGAGATAACTAGACTGGACAAACAGCAGCAGCATGAAATCCTGTCAGCCTTATCCACTCGCCAGATGTTATCCCGTCTTCGATTCATAAAATGCATGTCGTCCATTCCCGATTCCCTGCCGGTTCCCTCTTGGTTCCCTGCGCTGCTGAAGCTCTACGCCCTGTGCATTCCTTCTGCCCCTGTAGCGTCCCTAAAGATTTGGATTTCTGCTGATTCCTGTCTTTCCCTGTTGATTTCTGTTGATTCCCTGGATCCCGGACCACCACCGCACCCGTAATATGTTCGGACTTGGTGCCGTCGCCACGCCAGCCAGTTACGGTCTTCTTTCATCGCGCTCAAGGGGAGAGGTCGGGTGTGGGGGCCAACTGCTGTTAGTATTGTCAAGCGAACCATACGTCACAATACTAACATTCACTACTTGAAGATGTCTTTCAGACCATTAGTACACATACCATTTCCAAAGTGTGGTGGATTTGTTACAGACAATAATACCGAACGTGGTATAATAATCGCAAGGTCCTTGGTATAACAGGGATGGAGGCAATAATGAAAATAAAAATACTACTAATAAATAAATAAATAAATAAGCAATAGTAACTATAACAGTAATGTAAACAATGTAAATGAGGTGATGATATAATAATTATAACAATAATAACGAAGTTCAAAAGCAATAACAAGTGAATCGAAGCCATCTGGACCATTAAAAGGAACCCTCCACGTCTCCCAAAGCTCACGCCGTCTATTCTCTCACGAGTTCCAGCGCCACCAGACCGTCGGCAGAGGATACCCTGCCAGCGGCGACAGGCGGCGGCATCGCTGATGCTGACCGAGAAGTGCGTGACGCCGGGCTCGGCTCCGTAAGGCGATGCCAGGTATGATACCCGAGACGCGTGACTGATTGCCTTTGTCATCGGCCAGCATAAGCGGTTGCCTTGTTATCGTCATCGGCAGCTCGAAGGAAGAGACGTCCCCGGCAGGCACATGCTTTTGCTTTCTGTTTCTCGAAACTGCGAGACGCCGCCGGCTTCTTGATCCGACAAAGGCGTTCCGCGGGGCTGGCCCGGCGGCGTCGTTCGCCTCTAGCCGCCTCTGCCGCCGCCGCCGCCGCCACCGTCGCCGTCGGGGGGCGTTCGGCACATCTCGCAGTCGCAGCACGAGGAGCCCGGCTCTTCCTTCCTTCCTTCCGTGCCGCAGGGTCACGCACAAACGCAAACAAAGATCACGCATCTGGCAGCCACAGCGGAGCGCGAGATGCTTGTTCTAACTTTACACTTGACTCACGTTGCAAGCACGAGCGCGCCGCAAGCGAAAGACGAAGGCGGCGGCGAAGGACGAGGGGGGGGGGGAGAAGGAGAGGGGGAGGAGGAGAAGGAGAGGAGGAGAGGGGGAGGGAGGGAGTTGAGAAGGAAGAGGAGGAAGAGGAGGAAGTGAAGAAGAAGAAGAAGAAGAAGAAGAAGAAGAAGACGAAGGAAGAGAAGGGGGAAGGAGGAAAAGAGAGAAGTGAGGAAAAGAGGCCGAGGGAGAAAAGCAGGGGGAAAGAATGAAGAGCAAGAAGAGGAGGAGAAAGATGTGGAGAAAATGAAGGGAGGAAAACGAGGTGGAAGAGAAGGATAAGAAAACTTAGGAGGAAGAGGGCGAAGAGGGAGAAGAGGTGGGGTAGAAGGAGGGGAAGGAGGAAGGGGAGCAAGAGAGGAAGGAGGAGGGAGAAGATGAGGAACAGGAAGAGGAGGACGAGGAGGAGGAGAAGGGGGAGGGGAAGGGGGAGGGGAAGGGGGATGAGGAGAAGGATATTAAGAATTAGGAGGAGGCGGAGGAGGAGGAATAGGAGATGGAGGAGGAGGAGAAAGAGGAGGTGGAGGAGGAGGAGGAGGAGAAGGAGAGGAGGTGGAGGAGGAGGAAGAAGAAGAAGAAGAAGAAGAAGAAGAAGTAGAAGAAGAAGAAGACGAAGAAGAAGAAGAAGGAGGAGGAGGAGGCGGATGAGCAACTGGCGTCGCCTCAGCGTCTCATGTGATCCCGCGCCGAGGCTCATGTGGAACGCTCGAAACCCGATACATACTAAGAATAATTCCGCACAAGGACTCGCGAGCAATGCCTCCCTGCCTGCGTGCCGCAGGAGCGACTGCGTCCAGGAGAGGGGTAAGAGAGGGCGTGGCACCAAGTCTGGCTGGCACCTCCTTCCTTCGCCAGGTCCCAACGAGACCACGAGAAGGACCGCAGGGCCATTCCAGGCCTCCTCCGTTCCTCCCTTGCCGCCCTCCTCTTCCTCCAGGTCATGGAGTCATGCACAATCGCAAGAACTGGCACGATGGACGTTCTGCTCATGCGAGGGATAACTTCATTAGGTTAAAGCACGCGACGCCAGACACGTTGATAACACCGGAGTAAGATTTGGCAACGTCTGTGTACAAACAACCATTAGAATAATGAATAACCATTTGCCCATAAGCAAAGACGAAGAAGGAGACCTGCGCCGCAGTCGATGGCAAGGCCTAAATGCATGAACTCGCCGCAAATGTTGCTGAGCTAAAGTAAACTTAGACCTGTTGCAAAAGCAATATAGTTGATCAGAGTGAATCTTGGTGGATGTGCGTTAAAAATAGGAACCCCATGCGTGGACTGTGGGCAAGAGCGCGTGATCTCGTCCTGTTGGCGCCGTTGGGTAACGCAGATGCTTCACGCTTTGGATAACAAGACAAAATTGCTGACCCCCCCCCCCCCACGTACATCATGCAGTTTGGCCTGGCCTCATGGCCCTGGCCGGACGCAGCGCGCCCACCAGTGCGCATGAGCAAGCACTCCAGCACATGCCAGGAACCACGGGACGAAGAACATACACTTCAGCGTGACACAAGCATTCGGACGTCACAAGCACACATCCCATTCCGTTCTGATCCTGCGGAGCGAGAGGCGGCAGTCGCGGCCGTGCCGGGCGCCCCTCCCCCTGGCCGGAGGAGGACTTCGCACGCCCCGCGACGGCCACTCTCCAAGAACTTCCTCCTCTGCAGCTGCGGCGGCGTCGCCCTCGGCATCGGCGCCGCGGCCCGCCCGACCCGGCTGCGACCCGCTGCGGGCGTGCCGTAGGACCGCGGGCGGGCGGGCGGGCAACCGTGCCAGTGGGCAGCGGCGGGAAGGGCGGCCGCGCCCCCCACGCCAACCGGCCCGTGCGTTCGACCGTGGCAACACTTACAAGCCTCAGCACAAATCACGGAAGCTGCGTTACAAGACCTCGACGCGCGGACTGTCCGAGAGAGAACACCCGGCTCGCGATTCATTCGGTTCTTCGGCCCAAATCAACCCAAGGCGGAAAACGCCCTCGCCGCCCCGCCAAAGGGATAAAATAGTCATGAGCCAGAATTTCTGAAATTCAACCGCGCTCGTATTGGGGACGCATGATTTTGAGCCTATTAAGCTCACGGCATGACGGACAGGCGGGCCGCGCGGCGTGAGATTCCCTGCCATAAAGCGGGCGTAGCGTGACCGCCCCCCTTCCCCTGCCCCTCCCCCTCCCCCCCCGGGTTCCGCCCTGCTTCCCGCCTCGTTCGCCGGCGTCTTCGCGTCAACACAGCTCCTTCTGGTCTAGACGCACACACAAATGCATATTTGGATACTTAAATAAATGCACAGGTACGTGCACACACACACACACACACACACACACACACACACACACACACACACACACACACACACACACACACACACACACACACACACACACACACACACACACACACACGCACACACACAAAAAAAAAAAAAAAAAAAAAAAAAACAAAAAAACAATAATAATAATAACAACAATAATAATAACAATAGTAATAACAATAACAACAATAATAAATGTATTAATAAAAAATAATAATAATATTAATAATGATAATAATAACAAAATGTTAATAAAAGAAAAAAAATAACAATAATAACAACTAATAACAACAGAAATAACAATAATAACAAAAACAACAACAACAACAATAATAATAACAAATAACCACAACCATTTAAAAACAGCCCCTTGAATGCCCCCCCCCCCCCCTTATTCGGCCTTCCCAGCGCGACCTCCTTCGACCTGCCTCCTTACGCTGCGCCGTCGGTGCCTCCGCGGCCGTGGGGGGGGGGAGGAGAACGAGAGCAAAGGAGGGGGGAGGGGGGGAGGAAAAGAGAAGAGAAGAGAGGAGAATAAGGGCAAGGGAGGAGGGAGTGGGAAGAGGAGGAGGAGGAGGTGGAGGAGGAGGAGGAGGAGGAGGAATAGGCGTAAACACGAAAGCAAAGGTCGACAACCCGAATACGCGCCACGACACGGCAGCCGGACCACAACACGGACAAGGAGTAACGGGTTGGGAGGTTGAGACAAAAAGAGGATTGCATGAGGCAGAGGGATATCGGGGGGCGGGGGGGGGGGCGACAAGGAGAGAGACAGAGGAGCGTGAGGAAAGAGGGAAGAGGGGAGGGCTAGAGAGAAAAGCCGAAAGAATGAATAGACCGAGATATCGAGAAACAGCGAGAGGGAAGGAGAGAAGAGAGAGAGAGAGAGAGAGAGAGAGGGGAGAGAGAGAGAGAGAGAGAGAGGGAGAGAGAGGGAGGGAGAGGAAAGTTATTGAAAAAGGAGAGAGAGAGAGAGAGGGGAGAGGAGAGGGAGAGAGGAGAGAGAGAGGAGAGAGAGAGAGAGAGAGGTGAGAGAGAGAGAGGAAGGAGGTGAGAGAGAGAGAGAGAGAGAGAGGAGAGAGAGAGAGAGGAGAGAGGAGAGAGAAGAGGAAGAAGAGAGAGAGAGGAGAGAAGAGAGAGAGAGGAGAGAAGAGAAGAGAAGAGAAGAGAGAGAGAGGAGAGAAGAGAGGGGAGAGAGAGAGGAGAGAGAGAGAGAGAGAGAGAGAGAGAGAGAAGAGGAGAGGAGAGAGAGGAGAGGAGAGAGGAAGAGAAGAGAAGAAGAGGAGGAAGAAGAGGAGAGAGAGAGAGAGAGAGAGAGAGAGAGAGAGGAGAAGAGAGAGAAGAGAGAGAGAGAGAGAGAGAGAGAGAGAGAGAGGAGAGAGAGAGAGAGAGAGAGAGAGAGGAGAAGGAGAGAGAGAGGAGAGAGAGAGAGAGAGAGGAGAGAGAGAGGAGAGGGAGAGGAGAAAGAAGGAGAGAGAGAAAGAGATAGAAGGGAGAGAGAGAAAGAGATAGAAGGAAGCGAGAGAGAGATAGAAGGAAGAGAGAGAGAGAGAGAAAGAGAGATAGAAGGAAGAGATAGATAGATAGATAGATAGAAGAGTGGGGGCGAAACACATGACAGACAAACAAATGCGAGAAAAGCGAGGAGACACAGAATGGGCGTGAGACTAAACCAGCCCAAGGTCCCTCGCAGGACAGCAGGATGCAGCCCCGAGTGGAACATAGGAGTGACTGGCAGGAGCTCCCTCCCTCCCTCCCCTCCCCCCCATCCATCAACACCTGTTTAATCCTCCCAACTCCAACTCCAACTCCTCGTTTCCCTCGCCCTTCGCCCTCGCCCTCCGCCATCCTCTGCCGATCTGCCCCTCGAATCCCAACCGACCCCCGCCCCGACAAACCGCCCTCCGCAGATCGCGCGCTGCCCTTCGCTCGACTCGACGCGGGGGGTGGGGTGGGGTGGGGGGTGCACGCTGAGTATTCCGCGATAAGAATGAGAGGGGAGGGGAGGGGAGGGGAGGGGAGGGGAGGGGAGGGGAGGGGAGGGGTGGGATGGGGAGGAGAGAAGGGTGGGCTGGGGATCGGATGGGAAGGGGAAAGAAAGGGGAGGGAGGACAGAGGTGGGGAGGGGGGGAGTGCTGGGGAGGAGAGGGGATTTTCAACCTTCGAGAACGAGCGAAAAAGCGACGCAGTAGGGAGGCGAGAGGCCGGCGAACCGTAGGCATCCTCTCATCACCACTTACAACTACATCCTCTGACCCGCACTCGCTCTCACTCACGCATTTACCTACTCATTCACCCACACATACTCAAGATCTCTTACCAATACTCACTCACTCATTCACCCACACAAAACAACCGTCTTTTATCATTCCCTCATACGTACAATCTCTTACCAGCACTCATCAAATACCCAATCATTCACCCGAACATGCTCAAGGCTTTCCCCAGTACTCACTAACTCACTCACCTACAGACACAGACACACAACACACACACACACACACACACACACACACAAAATACTTATTCATCTATTTACTCACACCCCACAAACTACATACTCACCCATCTTTTTACTCACTTATCATTTTTACTCACACCCTAGTCCTCACACATTCACCTACACACAGACTGTTTACTCACCCACCTTTTTACTCACTCACCTACACACACACACACACACACACACACAACACACACACACACACACACACACACACACACACACACACACATATTACTCACTCACCTATTTACTCGTACCCTAGTATTCACTCACCTACACACACATACTCGTACATATTACTTACTCACCCACCTATTTGCTCACTCCCCTTGGGTCTTCGCGCCTGCAGGGTCAATATTTACTTCACACAACCTCGCCATATAATGCTTGTTCGGTAAAGGTCAATCTATAAACGCGTGAGTGACGGGGAGGAAGGGAACAGCCGAGCAGGGAATAAACACGGGAGGTGGCAACCAGGAGTGGGGAGGGGAATAAACACGAGAGATGGCAACCGGGAAAGAGGACAAAGGACTAAACGGGGAAGGGAAGAAACACGGGAAATGGCAACTGGTAGAGAGAGGAAGGTGACGATACAAATAGTGAAAAGGGTTAACTCAAACAGATGTTGCAACATGAAACCACAGAAAAAAATACGCTAAATGGGTTCGGCAGTTGGACTAAAATAAATCGTGCATGTGGAAATAAATATGCCGTGGTAATTAATAATGATAATAATGATAATGATAATAATAATAATAATAATAATAATAATAATAACACAATGACAACAACACCAACAACAACAATAATAATAATAATACATCTGTCAATAAATATAATCAAAGCTGTATTAAGGTGTGACTGGAAAGGGTGCCGGGCGAAGATGAGGGCGTCCGGGCGCGGGGTCAGGGGATGTGTGCGAACGGGCAGGTAAAATCAATGCACGTCAAGAAGGGCAGAGGAAGGGAGCGGCTATGAAAAAGGTTGGGGGAAGGAACGAAGGACAGAGAAGACGAAGACAGAAGAAAGAGAAAAGTTAAAAGTTCGGGGCCACAGCTACGAAACGAGAGGAAGGAAAAAGGAAGAGGAAGGAAAGAAGAGGAAGAGGAAGAGGAGCAGCAGGAGGAGCAAGTGGAGGTGGTGGAGGTGGAGGTGGAGGTGGAGGGGGAAGGAGGAGGAAGAGGAGGAGGCCGGGAGGGAAGGCACGGAGGTGGGGGTAGGAAGTGCGGCATGGAAAGGGAGGGTCAAGGTCATTCCTCGGCTACTGCGCCACAAGAGCCGCACGCTCCCCTCGCCCCTCGCCCCTCGACCCTTGCCCGCCCGCCTGCTCCATCCC
>NC_051398.1:49935009-49947509 GCF_015228065.2 Penaeus monodon
GGAAGAGACCCGGGCGCCTCTTACGCAGCTCCGCTCATGACTTACGGATGGCTCTACGCGGCTTCGCAGAGAAACACGGGAGGGGCCGACCTGCGTCAGCTCGGAGCACAAAACGGGTGAAACCAAAAGGTTTTCCCTTGCTAACAACACCGGCGGAAGTGATGATGATTACTGCTCTAAAAAACTGATGTCGTGTTTTGTGCCTGTCATATGACACCCCTCCCCAGCCCGCTCCCCTTACCCTCCCCCTTTCCGCTTCTCTCCTACCTCTCCTCACACCTCGCAGCTCCTCTCCTTACAGCGACGAACCTTCCTTTTTACCTCTCCCTCACTCACCATCCCCTTGGCTCCCTCCGCCGCCCACACCGCCCCCGCCCACCACTTCCCCACTCCCGACGACGGTCACTCCGCCCAGCTTTCTCCTTCCCCATACAGCCCCCCCCCCTCCCCCGCGTGCAATTTCCCACACGCCCGCGGCCCCCACCACCCTCACAGGGCGACGCATTTGTCATTTCTGTTTTCGCTCCCCATCTCCCTTCCCCGTATTCATCACCCTACACCCCCCCCCCTCTGGGGGAACTGGAGGGTGGCGCTTTGGCACTGCCCCTGCGGTGCGGCGGCGGCCTCGTAACGGGGATGCCCAGCTGCCTCGGCAGTCACGCCCATCGAAGTACGTACGCCCGATACCCTGCAGTGCCTTCGGGTCCTCTAGCGAACACGCCCTCCCTCCCCTTCCTTCCCCCTCTCCCCTCCCGCCGACGGCACAGTTATGATGTCATTCGTGCCGTCGAGTCACGCTGTATTCCGCAATCGCATCGCGGCTTCACGGACCCTTACTCAGCTACTGGATTAGTCTCCTGCCGTCCTGAGTCACTCCGAAGACATGCATACACGCACGCACGCACAAAGCTCCTACCGAAGGACTTTCGAACCACAAATCGCATCGCATGCCAAGAACTCGCCCCCCACCCCCCTGCCCCACCATCACCAACGACAAAAGAAAAAAAAGGGATAAAAAAATGCCAGACCAGGAAAAGAACTGTATAAGAAAATCCCAATCGCCAAAAATCTGCGTGCGTGACTCCCTTCCGGCCCTACGCACGGCGAGGATCCGTCACAATGCAGGACGGCGGCGCAGGGGAGGAGGCCCAGGATCCCCTCGAGTGCGAAAAGGGATCCGACCGAGGCAGCCCCCGGGGCGCTGGGGGAGGGGGTCTCCGCTGCCTCTTTTGGGAGTGTGTTTGCAGGGGCAGTAGTAGCGAGAAACTTGAGGGTAAATACGCAGACAAACAGGTTTTTGGATAGACACACAGACGTACGGCCGGACGACCTGTCTCTATTTATACACGAAACACAGACACAGACACGCACGCACGTACATACACTTATTATATATACACAGACAGACAGATACAAACACACAAACACACATTATATATATTATATATATATATATATATATATATATAGTATATAGTACTATAATATATATATATATACGATAATATAACTATATATATATATATATAAATAAATTATATATAATATATATATATATACTATATATATATATATACATATTATATATATATATATATATATATGCAGCTATGTATAATATAAATATATATATATATATATATAATATATATATATATATGTATGTATATAATCATATAAACACACACACACACACAGGAGAGAGAGAGAGAGAGAGAGAGAGAGAGAGAGAGAGAGAGAGAAAGAGAGAGAGAGAGAGAGAGAGAGAGAGAGAGAGAGAGAGAGAGAGAGAGAGAGAGAGAGAGAGAGAGAGGCTAACTGACAGAGGAGACAGGCGGACATGCAGAGCGACAGACGGCAGGCAGATGGAGCCCAGGAGCGACGCCGAGGGCGGGAGAGCGCGAGACCCACCTGCAGAAAGCGACAAACGAGACGAGGGACCCCCACGCGGCGCTCGCGAGCCAGCCCTTGTGCTTGCGTCCGAGCGACCAAGGCATCCCGCGCTCGGAGACTTCCTGCGGAGTCGTCCCCGTCACGGGCGCGCGTCGCACATCGCACGTCGCTGCACGGCGTGGCTGCCGCAAGCAAAACTAGAGTGCTCGCTCGCGGCGCCTCCCTCCACCCCCGCCGCCGACGCAAAACACGAACCGGCACCCGAATGTCCCGCGTTCCATCACACACTTGGCTGATCCATCCCGTCTGGACCCTGACGTCACGGATCCCCCACGTAAACATCCCCTAGGCCTCCCGCCCGCCCCTTCCGTCACGCGCCCCGCGACGCCCTCCTCCCAGGACGCGATCCCCCGCCCGTGACTGCAGGCGCGGCCGCTGCCTCGCCTCCGCGTCCCTATTCCCTCTTTACGGAACCCGCGCGCCTCCACGCCCTTGGCCGATCGCGGGAATGGCCGTGGAAGCGCACTCGACTGATCGCGGCCCGATGCTCTCCGGCAATCGCTCTCCGCGCTAATGAAGGTGACGCCGCGGCCCTCATGACACGGCCCCAGCCTATGGCCGCGCCCCGCCCTCCGGTGACAGGAAGACCAAACAATGAGGGTGACCCGAGCCCTGCCGACGCCCCAGCGAGTCCCCGGTGGCGCCCTGACGCCCTCACTCGCCCCACCGCGCTGACCCAATACGTGAGCCCCACATTCCTCAACCGATTTTGTAACCTATGCAACAGAACGCGCGCCCAATACACAGCTAACTCGGCTTCACCACAGACGTTCACGCAAGCGCTCAGCTTTCACATAAACACATGCAACTCACAATGAGCTCTTGGGCCCAAGGGCCTACATTCCCTCACACTGCTGCACTCGCCACTGGCCCCCGGGGAGATGCTCGCACGTTGTCACTGAAGCCCCTAAGCGCATTGCTTTGGAGCAACCGCTTTCATGTTTCATGCATCCACGACAACTTCACGCACTAGAATGTCACTTCCCACAACACATCACGGGCTACTCCAAACACGTCGGTTCTTTTCTTTATTTCTCCATCGGCACACACTATTCTCTCCACAACACCTTCTCGCTCCTTGAAATATTAAAACTTCACATTTGGGTTTGTATCCAATGTCCTTTCACTCGCGTCCTCGCCGACACATTTGTCGCACTGACAGCTCGCACTTGCCACGGGGCAACACCGCCTTCCGGAGCGGCTAAAACCACCCACTAAAGTCCCACTCAATGCACTCGGGAGTGACACCCGATCTCGCGCTGGTCCACCTACAAGAACCTATACAACTGACCCCTACCAATGGCTTCCCTCTCGCCACGGTGACAGTCCGTCCAGCGTTCACCTGACAGCACGGCGAGAAAGACCGAGACGTGGATTTTCAGGTGGAGAGCATTTCCGTAACTCTCGGACGTTTCATATGTCAGTCACTTCGCAGTCGAGAGTTCGACTGCGTTCCTTCTGCTATTGTCACAACCGAATTCCGTCCTCACTCGGCCCCGCACTAAAAAAACTGAAAGCACAATCTCCCGGCAGGGAGGTCGGAGCGCCCACCGTGCGGGTCCCGGCGGCGTCACGGCAGGTGAGAGGCAGAGCGACACTCGAGGTGGGGCGTCCAGGTGAAGGCGGTCTCGCGGCACTCCCGGACCCGACGGTGTTTCCTCTCACTCTGCTGCACCGCCACTGCTCGCGCCGCCGCCCCCGCCCTCCGCCGCTGACCCGCTGCCGCTGAGGCGTCGCCGCTGCTCGGCCGCGCCACGACCTCTTCTTCGTTTCGCGGATCCTTCTTCCTCCCAGTCCCTTCCTTCCTCCTCCCCCCCTTCCTTCCTTCTCCCCTCCTTCTCTTCCTTCCTCCTCCTCCCTCTTTTCCTTCTTCCATGCGCTACTTTCCGCCTGCCTTCTACCACCAACCCTTTCTCTTTCTTCTTTTCTTTTTGTCCTCCCTTAACAGACAAACGAGAGAGAGAGAGAGAGAAGAGAGAGAGAGAGAGAGAGAGAGAGAGAAGAGAGAGAGAGAGAGTGAGAGAGAGGAGAGAGAGAGAGAGAGAGGAGAGATGAGAGAGAGAGAGAGAGGAGAGAGAGAGAGAGAGAGAGAGAGAGAGAGAGAGGATAGAGAAAGAGAGAGAGATGAGATCGAGAAGAGAGAGAGAGAGAGAGAGGAGGAGAGATGGAGAGAGGAGAGATGAGAGATGAGAGAGAGAGAGAGAGAGAGAGAGGAGAGAGAGAGAGAGAGGAAGAGAGAGAGAGAAAGAGACGAGAGAGAGAGAGAGAGAGAGAGAGAGAGAGAGAGAGAGAGAGAGAGAGAGAGAGAGAGAGAAAGAGAGAAGAGGAGAGAGAAAGAGAGAAGAAGAGGAGAGAGGGAGAAAGAGCGGGAGAGGAGAGGGAGAGGAGAAAGAAGAGGGAAAAAAGAAAGAGGAGAGAGAGAAAAAAAAAGGAAGAGGAGAGGAGGGAGAAGGGAAAAAGACGGAGAGAGAGAAAAAGAGGGGAGAGGAGAGAGAGAGAGAGAGAGAGAGAGAGAGAGAGAGAGTTGCGTCACTTTCGCCGTGCCTCTCGCTCTATTAATTTCTGCTCCGTTGTATATTCGCCCTGGTCAGCCAACTTCATGACACGCCTGTTGCTGCTTCTAACCTCCCCCCGTCCTTCTTTTTATCTTTTATTTTTCTTCTTCTCCTTCTTCCCTCTGCTCCTCTGCTCGCGTCTCTGCCACGACTTCCATTTCAACCACCTCTCTTTCATCCTGGTCTTCCTTGCTTAATATTTGTTATTCTACGCTTCCATAAACCTTACTCTCCTTCCTTCCTTCCTTCTCTCTCTCTCTCCTTCCTTTCTTCTCTCTCTCTCTCTCTCTCTCTTCTCTCTCTCTCTCTCTCTCTCTCTCTCTCTCTCTCATCAAAATACACAAGATCCTTCTTCATGCGCAAAATCAAAGCAACATAAGTCATTTTCGATAATCCTTCATTATTCTGGCAGAGGACAGGAGATGACTTCGTATTCTCTTATCGGAAAACGCTGTGCAATTCACAAGTAAATCTGTATGTTTTGCCTGTAGATGTTTTTTTTTTTAATCATTACTATTTTCCTTCTAAGGAAGTCGATTCCCTTGTCCCAATGCCATTTAGTTTGTTTTTCCACCAAATTTAACTTCAGAGGGGCCTTCTACTCCTCGCTGCTCCTGTCCGTAACATCGCCTTCCTCCTCACTTCCTCACAGGGTTGCCCCCCCCCCTTAAGCTAAGCCTCAGGGTCTAGTCCCCCTAACTCCTTCCCTATTTAGAGGACCCCCCACCCCTCACCAGCTGACCCTAAAACCTTCACCCTTGAGTGGCGCCGTGCGGGACCCGAGCACAAACCTCCTTCCACGTGACTCGCTTCCCCACCCCCCTTCCACCTCGTTGTCCCGCCGTAGGACTCGATGGCGTGTAATAGTGTCACGCAACGAGGCCTTTGTCTTGCTCCGCAGAGGTACTGGGGAAGGGAAAGGGGGGGGGAGATGTTATGGCCGGGGGTTAGGGCAAGGGGAGGGTTGAGGGCGGAGGGATAGGTGGGTGGGCGAGGGGGGGGGGGGGCAGAAGGGATAAGGGGAAAGAGGAAGTTCGCGGGGCGGGCGCAGGGCGAGGGTTCGTGAATATGCATCAGCATGGAGCTTGCGGGAGCCAATCTTCGACAAATTACACAGGCTGGCGACCGTGATGAATGGCATGTCAGCTGATATTGTTTGTGTGCATGTCAGTACAGCAATAGACGGCAAGCCTGTTACCAACTGCTCTAATGCAACACAATCACTATTCCTATCACGGCAAACATATATCTATAAAATCAAACGCATGAACATATAAATGTGAGTGTAACCATTTCGCAAGTTAAATTTCGAATCGTCCACAACCGCAACCTCCAGGTCTATAATCGAAGATATCTGTCATCGCCCACGGGGACCCGCGGACCCTCGCGCGCCCCAGCCCCCAGAGACCGAGGGCCCCTTGGTAACCAGCTACGCCTCGCGGCCGTCGAGAAGCTGCTGAGCAAAGATCCATAATGAATTAATGTCGTTCTTTGCTGAGTGAGGAAAACCTGGGCGCGACGCAAGAAGACTTCCGCGCTTGCAATTCTGCTTTTTCACTCCAGTTGCAAGAAGCTGAAGAGCTGCGGGACGACTCGGCGAGGAGACAGAGCTGGGAGCCGCAGGAGCAGCAAGAAAGGATCCTTCAGAGAAAACCCTGGAGCTTATAACCCCCACCCCACCCCACCCTTACGGAGGCGGGAGTGGAGGGACGCTTAAATCTGCGAGACGCAACAGAGGCGACAGTAATCAAGTTGAGCCAAGTAAAAATCATATACAAAGATAAAGAGGTCGAGTCTTAACACTGATTTGTGAGCTAAAAATATGCAGCAAGACGTGCACACAACCTTGCAGACAGGCACAGACACGGACAGACACACAAGGGCGACAAGGACCCCAGAAAGAGGCGGCGAGCGTGATGAGTGCAAGCAGAGCCAGGCGTCTTCCTGATCTTGACGCCCTCTGAAGGAACCTGCGCCTGCATATACAACGCGGATCAGGTGCCCCCCGGACTGCCGCCGCCCATCTCGCCGCAAGAGCCAGGACTAAAATCAAGGCTCGAGGCTGGGCAGGTGCGCTCGAAAAATGGTGCGGCGGCGGTGCGGTTTGTGCGGCGCGCTGACGTCAGGCGGACGCCGGCCAGCCGTCGAAGGAGACATCGCGGAAGGGACTCGACGACGTCGGGAGAGGAGCATGTGACAAGTGGGCGTGATGGCCGGTCCTTTCAACTATCACTGACGGCGCCAGTCAGGGATAATCACCATGAATTCAAAAATGTCCTAAGAGTTGTTTACAAACAGGGCAGACACATAATGGCTGCCTTGGCCGCTCACACTCTCGGGAGGGAAGGCCAAGAGGCGGCCAAGGGTGGCCAGCAGCAACCCGCACTCTGCAGTGGCACACGGGGGATAATTACCCGCGTGGGGGCCACATGCCGCCACCGCTGGCAATGTAACGGGCGGTTGGGTGGGCGCGGGCGCGGGGAAACGCGAGTGGTTTAGGCGAGGCGATGGGCGTGACGGTAGGGGCGGAGTGCAGGCATGAGGCAGTGCTAGGGGCAGAGGTGTGAAGGATGGGGTGAAGAAGGATGAAGGTAAGAAGGGAAGGAAGGGAGGCATGTAAGTAACCTGGAAGAAGGGAGGGAGGGGGAAAGAGGGAGGAAGGGCCGAAGAACGATCATGCAGGGAGCGGGCGCGGGCCGGCTCGCATGGCCCTGCCTCATAATCGAGTGTAATGGAGCAGCGGGTTGCGTGACGCCACAGCGACCGGCCTCTGTGATTCCCGGCAGGGAGTTCCGCGAAGATAAGGCGTCGCCGTGAGCGAGCGCGAGGGACGTCGTGGCCGAGGCTGCCTCGTCGGGAGGCGTCCTTCGCCTCGAAGGAAGGCCGGCTGTCAGGGGCTCGCTCCTCAGGCCGGAACGAGGCCGCGGAGACACTTGTCGCTCTTGGAAAACGAGCGAAGGTGGGTCGGGCTCGAAGGCTGTGCGCGGGGGGCACTACTTCGTTGTCTATGTAGGGTCTAACGCCCAATACTGAATAGTAACTATCATATTAAACAAACAACCAAAAATACCTTAAATTTCAAATAAAAATAACCCAACAAAAGCTCGAATCCTACGCGACAGGCACCGAGCCTTTGAGTCTCTGGTCCCGCGTCCCGGCCCGAGCGCCCCGGAGGCCGCAGGACACTCGCTCACAAAGGGCGGAAGCGGAAATCCCTCGGTTCCTTTTCGACGGAGATTCCCCGATAAAGGAACTCGACAAAGGCACAATCAATGTCTTCTCGACGACAGACATGCGACCAACACGGAGCACTTGATGCAGAGACCTTGCGATGCGACCCCCCCCCCACCCCTCTTCCTCCTCCTTGGAGAAGGCCGGGGGGGGGGGGGGGGCAATGCCAAATGAGTCTGGGCTGCATACGTGTGCAACACACTCTGCACCTATGTACATGTCTATTTATACATAAAATATACATAATCACACACATTTTCTTTATACATATACAAATATGTATCTATGTATGCATATTCATATAATTTTATACTTATATCTATACCATATATACTGCCAATTTATATAAACAAAAGAGAGAGGGGGGGGAGGGGAGGGAAAAAGAGAAAAAGAGAAAGAGAGACAAAAAGAGAGCGAGAGAGAGATATGGGGGGGGAGAGAGAGAGAGAGAGAGAGAGAGAGAGAGAGAGAGAGAGAGAGGGGGAGAGAGGGGAGAGAGAGAAGGAGAGAGAGAGAGAGAGGAGAGAGAGATGAGGGGAGGAGAGAGAGAGAGAGAGAGGGTGAGGAGGGGAGAGAGAGGGAGAGAGAGAGAGGAGAGAGAGAGGGAAAAAGGGGGAGGAGAAGAGATGAGGGAAGAGAGAGAGGAGGCGAAGGAGAGGAGGGAGAGGAGAGGGGAGGGGGGGGAGAGAAGAGAGAGAGGGAGAGGAGAGAGGAGAGAAGAGGAGAGAGGAGAGGGGGGAGAGAGAAGGAGAAAAAGAGAGAGGAGAGAGAGGGAGAGAGAGAGAAAAGAGGGAAAAAAGAGAGGAGAGAGAGAGGAGAGGAAAAGAGAGATAATGCGGGGGGGTAAGGAAAGGAGGACCCGAGACGAGGGGTAAGGGGGGGGCAACGCCGAAAAGGGAGAGGAAGAAGAAAAGAATAAAAACGGGAAGGAAAATAAAAAAAAGGGGAAAAATTAGGGGTTTGGGGGGGGGGGGGGAACCCCAGGGCGTGACCGGAGGGAAGGGAGGAGAAGAGAAGGAAAGGCATGGGGGGGGGAGGAAGTGGGGACAGGAGGAAGGGGGGGGGGGAAAAGAGGGGGGGGACACCGGAGGAGGGGGGGGGGGGAAAAAAATTTTGAGTGAAGAAAAAAAAAAGAGAAGAGGGGGGGGAGGGGGAAAGGATAAGAAGGGGAAAGAGAAAGAGAAAAGGGAAAAAAACACAAAAAAAACCCCCAAAAACAACAAAGGAGGGGGAAAAGGGGGGACTAGGAAAGAGAGAGAGAAGAGGGAAAGAAGAGGAGAGAGAAAAGGAGAGAGGGAAGAGAGGAGAGGAAGGAAAAGGAGAGAGAGAGGAGAGAAGAAGAGGGGAGAGAGAGAAAAGAAATAAGGGGGAAGAAAGGGAAAACCCTGGGACCGGAGGGGGGTACGGGGGGGCGGAATGGAAGTGGGGAGGGAAAAAGAAAACCCCGAGAAAAAAAAAAAAGGAGAAAAAAAGGGGGGGGGTTTTTTTTTTTTTTTTTGGGGGGGGGGGGCCCCCCTTTTTATGTTTCTGGGTCGGGGGGAAAAAAAAGGAAAGAAAACAAACAAAGGGGGGAAAGGGAAAACGGGGGGGGGGGGCCGGGCGGGCCCTTTTTCCCCTTTCTCGCCCCTGACCCGGGAGGAGGGATTTAACCCCTCCCTCCACAAGGGGAAAAAAAAATTAAAAAACCTTTCCCCTTTTAAAAAAAATTTTAAAAAAACCTACGTGAAAAAAAACATCACCCTCTCTCTCTCTCTCCTCTCTCTTCCCCTTTCCCCTTCTCCCCTCTCTCTCTCTCTCTCTCTTCTCTCTTTCTCTCTCTCTCTTCTGTCTTCTTCTGTCTCTGTCGTCTGTTGTCTGTTTCGTTCTCTCTCTCTAACCCTCATCGAGGCCGTGTACGTGTTAGTGCACACGCGATCGTAAGATGCACATGTGTACATACATGCGCACTTGCGTGTCTGGTTGTGTGCATCTGTGACCAGTGCGGGCGACAGGATGTTTTGGCGGCGGGCGACCCCGACGCCCGACCGCGGCCGCTTCGGGGAACACCGCAGCCGCAGGCGCTCGGGCTCTGCTCGGCTCACAATCTATTCTTGAAGATAAATGTAAAAATGCAGCATATCGATTGTCTGCTTGTTATGCTAGAGGGAAGTTATCTCATCGCCCTACACGTAAAAGAGTATAATGTTCAGTACAAGCAAAACACACACACACACACACACACACACACACACACACACACACAACACACATACCCACAAGGAGAGATGATATGCGGTTCTGAGAGAGAGAAAGAGAGAAAAAGGGAGAAAGAGAAGAGAGGAGAGGAGAGAGAGAGAGGAGAGAGAAGAGAGAGAGAGAGAGAAGAGAGGAAGAAGAGAGAGAGAGAAAGAGAGAGGGGAGAGAGGAGAGAGGAGAGAGAGAAAGAGAGAGAAAGAGAGAAGAAGGAAGAGAGAAGGAAAGAGAAAGAGAGAGAGAAAGAGGAAAAAGAGAGAGAGCGAGAGAAGAAATTAACAGAAAGCGGAAGATAAAAGGGGGAAAGGGCAATCTTATCAAAATTTCATCTAAATGGCCTCAAAGTAAGAAAAGGACGACTAATCCTTCACTAACCCTCCACCCGTGCAGTATCAGTAACATGTGGCAAACGTGCAGTTGCTCAGGCCCATGGCGCACCCTGCCCTTCGCGTCGGACGTGCATGGCAGCCTTGGCCTCGTAACCTCCCCCCCCTCCTCCAGTGGAACGTGCATGACAGCCTAGGCCTCCTGCCCCCCCTCCCCCTTAGAAGAACGTACATGACAGCTTAGGCCTCCTACCCCCCCCTCCCTCGAGTAGAACGTACAAGGCCTCCTACTCACCCCCCCCACCCCTTATGTAATCCGACAACCCGCTCGGTTTTCAAGTCAGGAAATTGCATGACCGAAGTTTTCTCCGCGCCCGCCGCCTCGCCGCCTCGCCGCCCGACCCGTGACTAGGACGACTCGAACCCACGGCCACGTCGCGGGTCCCTCTCGGCGGCCCGGCTGGTGCCCGTCGGAGGCCGTTTCGAAACCCGAAGCAAATGAGCCCCGCCCACGCCCACGCGCAAGGAGAGTTCACGTATCTTCGGTCTCTCCTGCTCCTCTTCTTTTCTCTCCAGCTCTTCTCTATTCCCGTTTCTTCTTCTCTCCTCGTATTATTAATAGCATTATCATTATTAGCAATATGATTATCATCATCATATAATTACTATGCTTAACATTATAATTAATATCATCACCATCATCACTGAATATTATTATCATTATCATAGAGATAGTGACTCGATAAAAACACCGGGCGGAAGGCAACGGCAGACCACCGCTCTAAATATCCAAGAAAATCATGGAAATCCATGATCGCCAACGTCCTTGTAGGACAGGGAAAAAAAAAATCATTATTATAAATATTCTCAATATTACCATCATAATCTTCATCATCATCATTATTATCATTAATATTTTTTTTACTATTATTATCATCATCACTATCTACTTTTCTTATTATCTCCATTGTTAGTGTTATCAATCTCAAAGTATACCTTCTATGGCTGCAAACCCGTTGCTGTGTCTCCTGAAATGAAGGTATTCGAGCGAAATATAAAATCGGGTCCAGAACAATTGGTTTTACTGTTCTCATAACACGCAAGGGGAAACCTTTTCTAATCCACTCCCGAAGATTAGAGAAATTTAAGATGAAGTCAGTCTATAACCTTATTAAGGTCTGAATGTTACATAACCACCAAGTTACACAACGCACACAACACCGCTGTAAAAACACCATAATCGAGTCAGAATCTAATGGAAAAAAAAAATCGAGAGAAAGAGTTCAATCCCACAGCGGCCCCTTCTTTCTCACTCGCCCCCCCCCTCCCCCTACCCGCGTACCCAGCTTGGCCTTGAGTGTCAAGCCACACAAAATCGAGGATGACACGGCAGGTGTCAATTGTGCCAGGCGGCGGTGACTCCTGCCCTGCGCGCATGACGTCAGGCACGGGCGGGGGAGGCGTGCCGACCCTGGCGCTCCCCAGATAAGGACTCACTGTGCTCGATAACCCGCTTTTCTCCTTATTTTTCTTCTCTTTTGTTCCCTAAGCTCAACGTTCCTGCACGCAAGTGTGTCTGCAACAGCGGCCGGTGGAGCTGAAAAGCTTTTTATTATCCTCGATCGTCGCCTTTCTCGCCGAACCTCCCTCCGGCGGCGTCCCTTGCGCGGGATACAAATGAGCCACCGGGCATTTCCCTTTCACGCTCACGCCTTCCTTTCTGGTGCCGTGACACGACTCGCCTCCCGAGTCACTTGAAGAGGAGAGAAAGACATCTTACGAGCGACGTAAGCCAACTCTCCCCGTTTACCTATTTCTACGAAGTCTATTCCACTCTACTTCTTTCTCTCTCTCCCTCCATATCCACACCAAGTATCCACATGTCACGGCCGTCCTATTCCGCCGACCTTGAGCATGACGAGAGGCGGCTGTGTTCTTGCCGCCGAGTTTACCGCCGAGAGATTTCCCAACCGAGCGATTTCACAGTGAAATTCCATCCCCGCCGCGGCACATGAAACCGCCACGAAACAAACAACTGCGTGTGAGTCAGTATCTCTCATCGATACTTTAATGCACACAGCTTGCACAATGAAGCCCTGGGATTCTCTAAGGATGCAGCTCCGCGGCAAGAAAACCTAATGACTTTTTCTACATCCTTAATCACTGCTCGGATCTTGAGATCATCCTGCATCCTTCCTCCATC
>NC_051398.1:49952509-49968182 GCF_015228065.2 Penaeus monodon
AAGTAAAGCGCTTGCATCTGTGAGCCTAAGTGAGTACAGGTGTGCATGTACTCTCCCCTTGCGCCCCCCCTCCTCCCTCTGGCGCCCCGCGGAGGCCGAGGGGCGTCGCTCGGGACAGACATCGCCGTCGCTGTTGCCCCCGCTCCCCTCCATCCCCCTGGAGCACCCGAGGGAAGGGGCGCCGCAGCGGTTCAGTCCGGATAAAGCGAGGAGGCGAGAGACCGTGACGGCGTCGGGGAACAATAGCATTACTACACTGCATGCAGATTGTCTTTCCCTCCGGACTATTGTGTAAGGCCCGAGAGCGCGGCTGATGCGTAAGAACGGCCGAGGCAGAATTGGCCCCGCCAATGCACGTGGAAGCCATGCAAGTCGCGAACCAAGTGTAAAATTTAATAACAAAATAAAGTGCTGTTTGCGCGTGCGTGCGTGCTCGAAGGTAGGCTGCACGTCACGACGAGTCAGCTGCTACAAAAAAGGACAAAAAGCCAATCCGAGAAAGAAAGAACTGAGACCCAAGCATCGATCACAAGACGGAAAACGCCTGACTAATCCCCGTAAGCCTATGCAATAGCATGAGCAATTCCCACATCATATATAAAAGAGTTCGTAATCCATCGAAAACTTAAGGGGTTAACATGTAAAATAAATAATAGAAAATGGGATAGGAGACAGAGGGAGGAGGAGGAGGGAAAAGAGAGAGGGAAGGTGAAAGAAAGGGAGATGGAGGGAGGGGAGAGAGAGGGAGAGAGAGGGAGGAGAGGGAGGGGGAGGGGGAGGGAGGGAGAGAGAGAGAGGGAGAGAGAGGGAGAGAGAGGGAGGGAGGGAGGGAGGGAGGGAGGGAGGGAGGAGGGAGGAAGGACAGGACGCCGGGAGGCGCCTCCGACGCCTGGTCGCGGGCAACGTGACCCGGCGGGGAGGCGCTGACCTTGACCCGCTGCTGTCAGCTGCGAGCGCCAGGTGCCTGGCGCGGGCCCCGTAATCCCAGTGGCTGGGGGATTAAGTGCCCGTCTCTCTCTCTCTCTCTCTCTCTCTCTCTCTCTCTCTCTCTCTCTCTCTCTCTCTCTCTCTCTCTCTCTCCCCTCTCCCTCCCTCCCCCTTCTCTCTCCCTCTCTCTCCCTCCCTCCCCCTTCTCTCTCCCTCTCCTCCCTCCCTCCCCCTTCTCCTCCCCCCCCCTCCCCTCTCCCCTCTCTCTCTCTCTCTCTCTCTCTCTCTCTCTCTCTCTCTCTCTCTCTCTCTCTCTCTCTCTCTCTCTCTCTCCTTCTCTCCCACTCCCTCCCTCCCCCTCTCTCTCTCTCTCTCCTTTTACATATACACATATATATACACAAACACGTACACGCGCGCGCGCGCACACACACACACAAAAAAAGTATATATGAATATACAAACATGAATGCATGGACATGCAAATATACATATATATACACATTCGTACATAGATATATAATTTATATAAACATATAGATTGTTCGATATAGATACATGGCTAAATACAGATATAAGTGCAGGTAGATAGGCATTTATGCATGTATGATTATCTTTATGGACAGTTATTTCTGTTCTATCTTTTCATTCATCCCGTGATCTATGTGCGTGTTTGTGCGCCTATACACGCACACCGGCGCATGCACACACACACACACACACACATACACATACACATACACACATACACACACACACACACACACACACACACACACACACACACACACACACACACACACACACACACACACACAAACACACACACCACACACACACACACACACACACACACACACACACACACCACCCAGCCTTAATACACCTTTCCTGGCCCGACGGCGTCAAAGAGCGCACTTCCCCAGAGCCGGGCCACCTGCAACCGCCCCCCCCACCCTAGTACGCCCTCCGGCCGCCGTGCCCGCGGGCGCCGCCGCTAGTTAAATACTCGAGGCCGAAAGCGAACCGGTTCCTCACGTAACGGCGCACAACACGACAACCGACACAAAAGCGACGAGTTTATGTAAGACGGGAAGAACGACCAGCCGGTGGGGGGGGGGGAGAGCGCCAAGGCGAACGCCATTACCATAATTTACGATCCGAAGGAACCGCGAGCCAGATTGCGGGGAGGGAGACGAGACGGAGGGGAGGGAGTGCGGAGGAGGAGAGAGAGGGGAGGCGGGGAGGAGGAGGGATAGAGGGAAGAGCGAGCGTCGTGAACAGGTGAATGATTAATGATAAATGATTAACAGTGCGAGTAAAAGCCTCTTTCATTGAGCCGCAGCAGCCCAGGTGACCAAGGCTTCACGCGGAACCCATGCTCATGCCTCAAACCCCGCTTGGAGCTCCCTGTGGACGTGGCCCCTGTGGACGTGGCCCGGCGAAGGATGCTGGATAGCAGCTGTGCGCCAGACGCTTCCGCGACAGTGCGGTCGTCGGCGACCGCTCCTGCAGGCCCGGGGCCTGCTGAGCCCTCCCCGCGCTCACAATTCGTGCTTGACTGCTCACAAGACCCACAATCTGGCCGGCCGCTGGCGAGGAAGCACGCCCGACTTCTGGCCGGCGCTTCCTTTGAGCAATAACGACATTCCTGACCTTTGTCAACATAGAAATAGCTCATGGCGTCATGACATTCACACTTATTTCACAGTGAAGACGAAAATGCAATGCAGCCACACAGACGCGTACCTTGTGCAGACTTTGGGGCGCGGGCGCGCGGGGTATGGGTGGGTGGGCGCGACGCATCTCATGGATGCCGCCGCCCTCGGCTCCACGCTCAGCAAAGAGAGCCCTGCGTCCAGGACTCCGGCGCCGCCCTCACTCGGGCCTCGCCAACGTCTTCCTCGAGTGACGCATCAATCTCAAGTGTATCCAATCTTATCAGTGTTTGTCCGTCGCAGTCACAACACTCGGGGAGCGACACGCACACGGCGACTAACTGGGCGCTAGTCGGGCGTAGGTGGCGCCTGCACTGCACTCTCAGAATGCGGTCGCATGCATCCTTTCGAAGGACACGCCTGATACACGCAAGTATATTCCGCTATGGAGAGTCACCTCCGCGAGCGAGCGACCGAAAGGCGCGAGCGCGGGCGGGACGAATCCTCAGCCTCCTCACACCCGCGCCGGACCATTTCCCGGGCGGCCTTCGTGCGAACTGCAAGAGCCTGCATGCGCTTTAGGGGTTTCCGCGCGACTCGCCACCTGGGAAGCTAATCGCAGTCAGGCGTCGCCTTCGCGAGAAGAAGTTCGCGGCGGGCGACGCGGAGCCGAGACCCGTCCGCAGGTGTGCCGGCGGCGCTGGAAGGGAGCACTTGCGACTCTCGCCTCGCGCCTCGCACCTCACTGACCGCGGCCGCCCTCGGACTAATGGACGCGGCTACTGGACATCATCATCAGCGCCGCTCCGCCGCCGCCGCCTCCTCATGACTCGCCTCTTCGCACTTATCTACATAAGTACACGCATACACGATCGAGCACGCGCGTACGCGCACGGCACGCACACATGCACGCACGCACACAGCCATACGTACAAGCACATCTTAATACATCCTCTAAAAACAAACACGTGCATATCAAGATAAACTTAGAAGAGATGCAAACACACGCACGGACACACACATTTGCACACCTGATTGCCCAGGAACACCTGTGCGACGCGAGGCACTTCCGGCGCAGGGGCGGCTCCGCCCCGCCCCGCGAGAGAGGAGTCCTGCGGGGCCTTTGCGTCTTGCGAAGGAGATGCCGAGGGCCGCCGCGGATCGAGTGCCTCGCCTCCGAATGTCCTTCGCCTCCCGAGCGGAAATGGGGAGTAGCGTGCGCTCCGGACGCCCGTGCTGACACATGCGCCAAAATGCACACATAAATAATAACACATACGCGCCACGTACATACCGCACTGCATATATGTACACATGCACAATTACTTAAATACATAAAAACAAATCTGAAAAAAAACACACACACACACGTGCGTGCAGACATATAGGTTTATGTGTACATAAATGAATGTGTTTGTGTAAATGGGGATGAACGAGAGGAGAGAGGGAGATAAACGAGGGAGGGAGGGAGGGAGGGAGGGAGGGAGGGAGGGAGGGAGGGAGGGAGGGGGAGGGGGAGGGGGAGAGGAGAGAGAGAGAGAGAGAGAGAGAGAGAGAGAGAGAGAGAGAGAGAGAGAGAGAGAGAGAGAGAGAGAGAGAGAGAGAGAGAGAGAGAGAGAGAGAGGGAGAGAGAGAGAGAACTACAATGAGCTAAACAAACAAACAAGGCCTGAGCCTCCGTCCCCGCAGGCCGCACTCAGTGCAAGAGGTCTGGCGGCGTGACCCGCCTGGTGACCCCGCCTGGTGACCCCGCAGGGTGGCCACACGGCGCGGTGCGTGGCTGACTAATCGCAGACAGGGCGACTCCAGGGCGGAGCGCGAAGGGAGAGTGAGCGAGGGAGGGGTAGGCTGGGTGGGGAGGGGTGGGGGGCCTGGAGACAAGTCCTGGAACACACCCAGTTGGTGTTCGTAGTGACAATGCAGTTGCAGTGCCTCTGGATTCCGGCGAGTTACAGTGCCGCCAGTGCAGTGCCTGGGCCTCGAGGAAAGGCTTGGCTGCGCCTCCTGGTGGAGGTGAATCTGACACATATATGGCCGTCCGGAGCCTTGCGCTGGGATAAATATTGGCCGAATGCACGGGAGAAAGTGGCGATGGCTGCTGCCGCGTCCATGCCAGCGCCACTCGGGCTGCCACGGATGTTTAGCCCGTAAAGAGCCAACGAGGGCAAGCCGTCGCCTTCTCTACTACTCAGGTGAGTGATGCGAAGCTCCTTCCCCGTAATCATGAAGCCTCTGCGCGCCGTCCCGCCATTAACGCACAGTCGAGAATAGTAATCAAACCTGCTTATTTACCGACTTCAAAACGACAACTAATTTCACTGCTGACCATCGTCCAGTTCGAACTGGTGAAGATAAGCAGATAAGCGTACTCGCACCGAAGATACCGAAACTGGCGTCCGCCCACCGGAGTCCCGAGCACCGATATTCCTCGAGATCGATCGCGCCGGCGGGAACACCCTTCCTGGACCCGACCTGCCACGCGGAGGGCGAGACCGGTCGCCTCAGGGAAATATCAGCTGGTCCCGCCGTTCACACACCGAAACCACATCTCCATTTTCTCCCTCAACACAAAATCTGAAGCAAATGTCATTCAACCACAACTTCGCAACAACATCGAAAGGGGGATAAATCGAGCGAGTTTTTACTGCACTTCCTCCCCCGCCTCCAGCTGGTGTTCGTCGCGTACGACACAACTAGCGCGGCCGATGAACGGGCTTTCGGGTCGCTGAACAAGACCCAGGGCCGGCGAGAGAACGCGTTTGATAAAATGAAGGAAAAGGAGTAAAAATTACAAACGACAATAACAACAATTCATGAGAACCTTCCTTGCTTGCTTGAGATTTGCGAAGTTCTGGCTTCGCCCGGGCCTTTCACTCATGAGAACCATCTCACTCACATAAATGTAGTAGTAACCTCAGTGTCGTCAAAGGGAGGGGGTGGAGGGGGTCGATCGGGAGAAGCATAGGGGGAGAATGGGACTGGTTGGGGAGAGGAAGGGGGAGGAGGGGGTCGCTGGCGAGAGGACGAGGACAGGATGCTTTGGGAAGAGGGGGGGGGGGGAGGTTGGGAAGAGAAGGTTGGGGGAGGGAGTAGTTGACAGAGAGAGCGAGCGAGAGAGAGAGAGAGAGAGAGAGAGAGAGAGAGAGAGAGAGAGAGAGAGAGAGAGAGAGAGAGAGAGAGAGAGAGAGAGAGAGAGAGGGGGGGGGGGGGGAGGTGTCTCATAACCTACATCGGCGGAGGACACGGACGCATCTGTGCGCGGGAGCCGTAATCGGACGCTAAGCCGAGGTGGCCCTCACTCAGGAGTGCCAACGGGACTTCCTGCTCGCATTCTGTGCCACGCTCACTGCGGGTTAATGCCAGATTATATGCCGTATTATAAACCACCCACTTGCTCACCGAAAAAGCGAGTCGATCGTAGAAACGAAAAATGTTTTCCAACAAATAAAAATGATCATATGACCCCCCCCCCCCATGAACGCAGGTGAGAATCCCACCCACGCGCCCTCTCGCCCTCCTCGGCGTCACCCCCGCCCGCCTGTTGCTCTCTCAAGGCCGCGTCGCTCGCACTTCCTCGTCATAACACTCGGGGGGAAAATAAACAAAAATAAGTCGGCAAAAAAGGCCAGCGACTTCCCGAGGCCAATCCTCCCCGGCGGCGGAGACTTCTCCATCCGCCAGACTTCGACGACTACTTCCAAGGGAGAAAAATGCCAAGAGACGTGACATCGGCGCGTCCTCCCGAGCAGTAACTCGACTCCGGGAGGAGCCATCGGCGGGGAGTGACACAAGAGCCCTGGTATGCTAAGTGTTATGTGCTCCACGATATCGCCGACCTTGAGGCGGACCTGCAGCTGGGACGAGGAGGAGGGGGGGGGGGGCGGAGAGCAAGGAGAGAGCTTGAGCGGGGAAGGGGAGAAGAGAGAGGGGAAAAGAGGGAGAGTGAAGAGCGAGGGGGAGCGAGGAAGTGAAGAGAGAGAGGGGAAGCGAGGAAATGAAGAGAGAGGGGAAGCAAGGAAGAATATTGAGAGAGGGGAAGCAAGGAAGAATAGTGAGAGAGGGGGAGCGAGGTAAATGAAGAGAGACGGGCAGTAAGGAAGAATAAAGAGAGAGGGGAAGCGAGGAAGTGAAGAGAAGGGAGGTTGGGAAGGGTGAAGGAGTGGAAGAAGGGGAGCGAGCATGAAGAAGGGTCTTGTATCTGCTGAGAAACGGCTGCATAGGTGCGGGGGGGGGGAGATAAGGCAAGGCCGCGGCACAGAACACTTGGCAGATACGGATGCTGCCACAGTAAAGCACGGAGACGTTTAACATCTTCTAGAGGGAAAGAAAGAAAGAAAAAAATATGATGAAAGGGAAAATGGAGATCAAAATGATGAAGAATTGAAAAAGGAAGAAAACTATAAAGATGAAAAAAAGAAAAGGGAAAAATGATGATGATGCAAGAACTTAGAATGTAATAAAACTGGTGGTAACGAATATCGTGGCAACAATAACAATGGAAGCAAAACACAAAACATAACTTAATACAATGATCGCTGTAAAGGAGACAAGAATTAAAGAAGCAAACCAGTCATATGAAAGGCGTGAGTGATGAAGGAGAGCCAAGAAGAAAAACAAACAAGTATAACGAGACGAAAAAAGAAAAAAGAAAAGTAAAATCCGAGAAAAGAGATGATGACGACGATACTAACAACAACAATAACGACCATAATGCCTCTATTTCCCCACTTCCACTAGTCATCAGAACTGCCGGCCCGCCGGTGGCCTTCCCCGCATGCCTACAATAATTAGTCTTCGCCTGGCAGCGGGTCAGGGCGGCTCGTCGTGCACTCAACGACTGTCATTACGAGCAGAGGACAAGACCTTTTATATTTATACCCCGGCATTTCTCGCACAATTTCCGTCTCTTCTGTGTGTGCAGCTTGGCGTCGAATAAACAGGGTTAGAGATACGATGCGCTTTACCCTAATAGCATGCGTGAGGAAGGATCTACAGAGCGGGTGGTTGTTGGCGAGGTACTGTGACGTCATCGGGCCTCCCATACTCAGAGAGATCGCTTCAAATGATTGAGAACGTAGTGCATATGTATATACTTCCTTCAGAATCTCTCTCTCTCTCTCTCTCTCTCGCTCTCTCTCTCTCTCTCTCTCTCTCTCTCTCTCTCTCTCTCTCATACATACATACATACATACATACATACATACATACATCTACATACACACACACACACACACACACACACACACACACACACACACACACACAACACACACACACACACACACACGTGTGTGTGTGTGTGTGTGTGTGTGTGTGTGTGTGTGTGTGTGTGTTATATATATATATATATATATATATATATATATATATATATAATATATATAGAGAGAGAGAGAGAGAGAGAGAGAGAGAGAGAGAGAGAGAGAGAGAGAAAGGTAGATAGACACTAACTGTATCTTCAAATGTATAATATTGGTTAATGACGAAAGGTACAAATGTAAACAGATCTATTCATTCCATCCACGGTAGGAGAAAACTTTTTCACAAGTTTGGGGTACTTTGTGGTTGAGGATTCTGTTCGGGATGGTTTCTATTTAACACATGTATCTAAAGAAAACAAAAGAAAAATCAGTAACGCAAATAGACAAAGAGTTCCCAGATTAGAAATATCTGACAACAATAACTCGCCTTTGTCAATCTGGGATCTAGACTTCGGCATAGTAATCACGCATGTTTCCCCATAAGCTCGACAAGCTCCTATACCTTCAATTTTTTTGGTCCCAGGGGATTACAAATCGAAAAAGTCAATCGAATTCCCTAACTGTTTCACATTATGCACTTCTAGGAAAGTTCGGATGTGCATTGGCGAAAAAACGAAAGAAAGAAAGAAAGAAAGAAAAAAAAAAAAAAAAAAAACCCAGTTTTTGAGCAATGATGTGGCTGGTCTTGTCAATTAGGAAAAGCAAAAGGGCAATGCATGTCCCTTCCTCTGTTTTTATGTCTTTACATATTCTTACGGAGGGAAGAAATATGATGAAGAATGCATTTTCTGCGACACTGCACCATTTTTGGATACATGAAGTGATAACAAGATAGAAAGAAAAGTCCGTAACACTTCCTGAATAAAATAAGACCAGTCCCGTCGTCATCAGTTAAGAAGCAGGGACTGAAAGACACCCTATTTTTCACCTAGAAACCCGAAGGAGCACTTTTGCTAATGCAGCATAGGTCTATGTTACCAATATGTTACCAATAAAATATAGATTATCAATATCTCTTAGTTCACTGCATCAATACACGTCGGTATATTTTCACGAACAGGTAATAGAAACCAATATAGATGGCGTATTGATGCTTCCCTAAATAGATATCTTGCTTCACCTTCTTTATTCCTAGCATTGCACAAGTCATGCTTTAGCTTTGCATTCCATCCATTCCACCCGGCCTATTTCGTTTCCCTCCTTTCGGATTTTGTCCAAAGCACATTCCTTCGGTTTCAAGCGGCACTCGCACCAGGAACTGTCAAGGTCTTAATCTGAGGAAGGACCCTGTAGACCCAACTCAAATTTTTGGACATTCTGAACTTGTATAGTTGCTCTTGCGAAATGACATCATATGCAACCATACCCCAACAACATGCTACATACTACAAGCTAAATATTCCCGGAAATCCACAGGAGCACCTATGCTACCCTTCTTCCTCCGCGGTAATCGTATCCTCAACATTCCGGGTGCAGAATCAAGTGGCAAACAGACGACTTCACATTCAAGGGAATTCTGACTGGCTTCCTTTATAACTGAAACCCTTCCACTAAGTTCCGTTCTCCTTGACAATTGCCTCCCGCCCGACAAATACGAAAATGCGTGCTCTCGTACTTTCAAATATAAACTGCTTAGGTATATTCGTATAACTTCTAGGTGCCTACTCATTCATTATCATTATTCATTTTCACTGGGTGCCATTTATTCATCGCCTGGGATCAGATAACGTGGCACTTCCTTATGTCGGATGAGAGTGGGTCAGCCGAGGTTAGGCAAACATATTCGCTTAACCTCGATTCACTGTGGTTAAGTCCGCCGCAAACAACCTTCTAGCTCATCTTAATTAGACCTGTGTCCATTTTTCATATCTGAAGAGAACGTCTTCCCTGTAAAAATAAGTTCATGGCGTTTTGTTGAGAAATGTATCTCTGCCACTCGGTGTCGCCACTCTGAGTGAATCACGCCGAAAGTGGGCCACATTTGCATATATTTTCATCCTCCACTGCTGCAATTACCTGTAGTTTTACTGCCACATGACACTTGTATTTATACCAATGCATTTAACATTGTCTTTATAAGGTTTTCGGATGTTCATTGGTAATGGTAATGGGAATATGAATGCAGAAAACGGGTGATTGAATAGGACATTTATTTCATAAAGTACATGTTTGATATTCTCAGGCTTTAAAACATTTAATAAGACCATAGGGTGATCAAGCAGTTTCCTTTCAAAGTCCAAAGTAATGAAATAACTGAAAATAACAGTGACCTTGAAATGAATGGAGCGAGGTGGGTCGGTGGGTTGTATGACGTCATGCGGACCCAAGGCTGATTTTGAGACTCCTCGTCGTCGGAAAATCTCGCTTCGAGGAGGACGTCAGATACAACGAACCACCAAGGAGGCACAACCAGCCAGTAAAGAGTAAACATTGTCAACACTCTCCACCTGACAAACTTGCACTCAGCGCCAAGTCAAAGGCTCTGCGAAATGCCGGAGAGGGACACCACAACGGCGTTTGAGTGCGTGCATTGGGCACGACTAAAGCCCCCTCCCCCCCTCCCCGCCCCTCGCGACGTGCGGACCGCGACACCAGGTCCTCCGTTTCCGCCCGCGACAGATATGGGCCGCGGCGCCGATATTTACAGGGAGCTCGAAGCACGAAGAGGGCGCGAGCGACGTGCGGCTCTGCCTTCTTGGCGGCGGCCGCGTGACTTACGGCCGCCGCGAACACGAATTATTACGCAAACTTCCCGCGGCGCAGCGGCGACCACACATCCCGAAGACAAGCAAAAAGACGGAGGGGGGGAAGGCAGGGGGAGCAGGAGGCGAGGGAGGGGATCCGTCTTTAAATATCACGCCTTTCAACCCCAGGGAGTTTGTTATTCTGTGCAGCCTCACATTTAGTCTGGCGCTGTCACAACACCCTCTCGCCCTCGCCCTTCAGCCACGCCAGCCCTCCCTCACCCTCGGCCTCCTCCTCCCGCGCCGCTGGCCTCGCCCCTAACCCGTATCGCCAAGGCCCTTTCTATCGCCTCCTCTTGGCTCCGGGACTTCACGCCCGCGTGCAGATGAACAAACCAGCTCCTTGGAGGCGAAGGCGAGCGATAACGCCGGCGGCCTGAAACCAAGAACAAGCTCCCCGAGTTGCTCCTCAGCACCGAGGGGGTCGCCCCCCCCCCCAGGAAATAGCATGACCCATTACCTCCATTATGTCAACAGCATTATCAGCCAACGAGAGACATCGCGAGGGAGAGGGAGCGAGAGCGGCGAGAATACGCAGGTAGGCCTAGGGAGCTAATTAAAAAGGTTATTGACATACTGCGCATTCCCCAGTGGGCGCTGTTGCGTACTCACATAGAATAGAGCACATCGCAGATAAAACAAATCAGCGCGATAAGGCACGGTACGACACGGGTGATGAATCACAGTACCTACATCGCTGCCCGCAGAAGGGCGTCACAAGTTTTCCAGAGACATGATACATGAACAGGCTCTCGTTAGACCAATCGCGACGTCGCGTACAAACGCAGGCATCACATGGACCGCCAAGAAATCTGTTTACACTTGCTACACCCAAAGAACCGCCGCGAGGAGTTGGCTGGGCATGAACCTCGCCTGGCAGTCTCCAGCCCGCTCTTCCTCGTCTCCGTAAACAACGACATCAAAAAACACTGCATTATCGACAACACGCATTTTCTGGCACAGTCAATGGCTCGCTCCTCCTCATTGTTGCAGGCACACTGACAGAGCAGGTGATCGCCAGAGACAAAAAGGCCGTCGCAAGGGCGTCAGCCACGAAGGCTATGTCATACTGCCGCACATATACGCACACAACGCACAGCCTCCTGACGCCACGCAAACACACCAGGCTAAACCCCTCCGGTGACACCGCCCTGCCTTTGCGACCCAGCCCAGGCCTTCACAGGTTCACTCGATCTCTCTTGCATGCGTAAAAGCTGCAGCAATGCCTCACCCCCCGCTGCTGAACGCGCTGCACATGCTGCGCCTCGACCTGCACGTCGGTAATTATCCACAGGCGATGCGCGCAATTATCCCGTCAGCGGCGACGGGGCCGTGGCGGAAGAAACTGCGAGCGCGGCGGGACAAGGCGTCCGTCAGGCGACGCCACGCGGGAGCCGCCTCGCCAGGACGGGTCTGGGGAAGGGGGGGGGGTGAGGCGTATGGGAGAGGGGCTGGGGAGGAGGGGGAATATCGGGGGGGAGGGGAGGAAAAGAGAGAGAGAGAGAGAGGAGGAGAGAAGAGAGAGAGAGAGAGAGAGAGAGAGAGAGAGAGAGAGAGAGGAGGGAGAGAGAGAGAGAGAGAGAGAGAGAGGACGAAAGAAATAGAGGAGGAAAAGGACGAGAAAATGGAGGGAGGGAGAGAGGGAGGGAGAGGGGGGAGGCAAAGGAAGGGAATACAGGCTAAAAAGGAAATGGGCACTGCCTGGCACACACAAAACAGCGGAACTGGTCGTGTATGATCAAGTGTCTACGAATAACGGCAGGAGTAAGAGGTAAAGAAACGGGGAAGGCATGGAGGAAAAGAGATGCGAAAGGAGGATTATAAAGAGATGGAGAGGGAGGGAGGGAGGGAGGGAGATGGAGAGGGAGGGAGGGAGGGAGATGGAGAGAATGACAGTGAAGCAGATGGAGGGAGGGACAGTAAGGGAGATGGGGAGGAAGAGGGTAAGAGTGGGAGGTAGGAGGAGGGAGAAGGGGGGGAGGGAGTAGGGGAGGGAGTAGGGGGGGAGGGGGAGGAGGGGGGGAGGGGGGGGAGGGGAGGGGGAGGGGGGAGAGGAGGGGAGAAGAGGGGAGAGAGAGAAGAGAGAGAGAGAGAGGGGGGGAGAGAGAGAGAGAGAGAGAGAGAGAGAGAGAGAGAGAGAGAGAGAGAGAGAGAGAGAGAGAGAATGTGTAGTGCATCTTGTTTGTCAACATTCCGGATCGAGGGGAAGGGGGTTATATAAGGTACTCGTGACAACCTGCCATACCCAGGTCGCCTCTCTCCTTCCCCTTCTTGCCCGACGTTCTGGCGCCGGTCTCTCTCTCATACAGACAGAGACACACACACACACCTACACACACACACCTACACACCTACCTACACACCTACACAAACACACCTACACACACACACACACACACACACACACACACACACACACACACACACACACACACACACACACACACACACACACAGAGGCGCTTTCCACACGCCTATAAACAGCCTTATAACCCAGTAACTACGCGTCAAGTGTACTTCATGTCAGATCCTAGCGCACACCTTAATAATGACGTAATCGACGACCCTCAGTCATTTAGCCTCCTCCTCCTCCTCCTCCCCCTACTCTTCCTTCCCTCCCTTAGCCCTGCTTTCGTCCTTGTCCTCATCGTCCTCTTCCTCTACCCCTCTTTTCATCTCCCCTCCCCACTCTTCCTCCCCCTCTTCACTCCTCTCTCCTCTTTCGCCTCTCTTCTACGTAAGTGTACCCTGGCGTGCCCGAGTCACGTGGCCTCGCCCCTCATGCCCAGAGCCACCAATATGTTCGTTTGGAGACAGTGATCTCAGTGTGCGAGAGGCGAGCCCGCCGCAACAGCAGCACCTCTCTCGGCCGCCCTCTGCCTGGCCGTGTGCAGGGAGAGGGCGGGCGTGAGTGCGCGTCGGGCGCTGGTCGCAAAGGTGTCCCGAAACCAATCTTCACGTCGAGGTCGGCTCGCACGTCCTTCAGATCATGTCTCCTTGCATAAACATATTTCGCATCGCCTTCCTTTCCGCCACTGCACAAAACACCCATTAATCGGCTATCAAATTTCTCTTTTCCCAAGATCCAAGTACATATTCGTGCACTTGTATACGTCTTTCTATACAAATGTAATTAGAAATACTTTATGGATAAAACACGTGAGAAGAGAAGAAAAGATAATAGAAGAGAAAAGAAGAGAAGAGAGAGAAACTGCCTTTGAGACAAACGATTACATCTCAAAAGGATGAGGCAACGTAGGTCCCCCCCCCCCACTCTAGAGAGAAAGAGAGGGGGGGTGCTGGATGTGATCCCTCCACCTGCGGGGCCCTTCGTCGGCGTGCACCGGTCGATCTCCCGAGGTAGCCGAGGTGCCTCCAGCAGCTGTCTCTTCCTCTGCCGCGTCCGGCAGCAGCCCGCGGGTGTCCATCCCGCAGCGTCTGAAGCCACAGATGCCCGAGACGTCTGGCTGAAGGACACCTGTATCTCTGGGAGCAACAGCTCCTCCACAGGCATGTGGCATCCACTATTGGCTCTTCCTCTGGGCCTCTGGCACATACTGCCCCCCCCTGGCACTCATTCATTGCCACAGGGAGCCGTCCCACTTCACCGATGCCACTAATACTGACAATAACCAATGGCCGCCATAATCGTCCGAGTTGCCTGTTCATGCAACCCTGCATGCAAGCGATCGCAAATCAGAAGCAATGCTTTTTCTTCCTCCCGCTGCCGTCACCTGTGCAGCACTAGTTTTCGTCCAGTGCCACGTATATTATGCTTCGTCTCACATATAAATCTCTGCAGGCTTTGTTGCATATTCCGCTTCCATCGTCTCCCGTCGGACGCCTCGCTCTCCTCCGCTCTGATGCAGGAGTCGGCTGCTAAGGGTTAATTACCGCGACCTGGGGTAATTTTGCATTTTCACGAGGTAATGAGACACATCCACTATAATAGCAAGGATGCATCTTTATGCGCTAGCTAAGAATGAACGTGGCTTAAAAGCTGCAGGTTCCGGGTTGCTCTGCACAGGAAAATCATATTTTTCGTGTATTTAATCAATACAGTTTCATTTTGACGCGTGTTTAGTTTAGTTTGGGCAAATAATGGTAGTTTTTTTATCCTCTCGACATGAGAAAAAGAGTAAAACCTAATCGGCAGCCTCTGCTCTCAGCTGACATTTACCTTTCTCCCAGGGCCAAGTTACTAAACATGACCTATCGGCTGCTTTCGCCCAACAGCCGCGCCACGCACAAGCGCCCTCGGCACGCGCAAGCGGTACGACACGATATGGGATGTAAATATCCCACACCAAAACTCGCCAAGGGTACACTACACGAGAGAGAGAGAGAGAGAGAAGAGAGAGAGAGAGAGAGAGAGAGAGAGAGGGGGGGAGGGGAGAGAGAGAAAGAGAGAGAGGGAGGGGGGAAGGGGGGAGGGAGGGAGGGAGGGAGCGGAAGGGGGAGGGAGGGAGAAGAGAGAGGGGAGAGGAGAGGAGGGAGGGAGGGGAAGAGGAGGGAGGGGGAGGAGAGAGAAAAAGAGAGAGAGAGGAGAGGGAGGAAGGGAAGGGAGAAAGGGAGGAGAGAGGGGGAGAAAGGGGGAGAGATAGGAGAGGAGGAGGAAAGGGGGAGAGGGGGGGAGGAGGGAGGTAAAAAAAAAAAGAGAGGAGGGGGGAGAGAGAGGAAGGGAGAGAGAAAGGGAGAGAGGGAGGGGGAGGGAGGGGGAGGAGGGAGGGAACCGAGAGAGAGAGAGAGAGAGAGGAGAGAGAGGAGGAAAAGAGAGAGAGAGAGAAGAGGAGAGAGGGTAGAGAAAGAGAGAGAGAGAGAGGAGCGAGAGAGAGAGCGAGAACGAGAGAAGAGAGAGAGAGAGAGAAAGAGAGAAGAGAGAGGGGAGAAAGAGAGAGAGAGAGAGCGAGACGAGAGCGAAGAGAAAAGAGAGGAGAGAGCCCCCCAAACCGGGGGGGGGGAAAAAGAAGAGAGAGAAGAGAAGACGAAAAGAGAGAGCGGGGGGAGAGAGAGCAACAAAAAAAAAAAGAGAGAGAACGGGGAGAGAGAAACAAAAAAGGAGAGGAAAGCAGAGAGAGCAGAG
>NC_051398.1:49968282-49974955 GCF_015228065.2 Penaeus monodon
GGGGAAAAGGGGAGGGAGGAAGGAGAGGGGGAGGGGAGGAAGGGTTAGGGAGGTGACCGATAACCGGGGGTCGAAATGCGCTACAGATTGAGACCAGGTGAAAGACCTTGAACTTCTGACGGGCCGGAGGATGGCACCTGCGAGGGTCTGGGACATGGGTGGGAAAATTAAAAGGACAGGTAAATAGGCATCCCAAGATGAGTTGATAACACTGTGTAAAAATAATAAAAACTATAAAAATAATAATAATAATAAAATAATAATAAAATAAAAGTTAAACTAGCGGGCAAAAAATTGATTTCAGTTGATAGTAAAATTAAAAAGCGGCTGCAGTATAAGCTGATTAAGCCCGGGGCAAGTTAAAAAAGGCTGGGAAAGGGGGAATTGCGTCCAAAAGGGGAAAGGCAACCCCGAAAAGGGTGCTGGCGTCCTAAGGGGAGAGGCAAGGAAACGGATTTAAAGGGGGAGACGGGGAAATGGGAGGTGAACGGCGGGATTCCGGGTTTGACCGGGAGGATTTTGGGGGAGACGCTGGTGAAGGCAATTGCTATCTGCTCTCAGCGCAAGCTTGCTGAAAACTCTCTGTCTGTCTGTATTCATTGTGTTGTGTGTGTGTGTGTGAAAATGTTTCAATATACGTTGGTACCAGACTTTTCGTGTTTTCTGTCGAAATGTGGCGTGCAAATCCCTGCAGATTTCCGTAGATTTTGTGGTTATCCTTGTACGAGGACCCCCAGTAGATGGGCTTGTCGTGGGAGCGCCCTGTGGCTGCCCCCCTCTCCCGCCTTCGTTCCGTCGCCCGCGGAAAGCCGAAGCGAAATCAGCTGATCGCCTCTGTTGTGTTGGCAGCCGTTCTGGTTCCTTGTATGTTCGCCCGAGCGGGCCCTGCTGGCCTCCTGCCTGCCCCCGATGCGTCTTCGTTGGCGACCTGACCCGGAAGTCCCGCGGCCGGGGCGTTCGGGGCCAAGGTTGGGCCCTTGGAATGCGCCTCTCATGCCGCCGGGCGTCATGTGGTCACGCACGGCTGCATTTGATGGGGGGATTGGAATCTTTGGTGCCGCTCGACAGGACTTTGTCGCTCGTTGTAATTACATACATTTTATAGTCGTAAAGTTTTGGTATTTGGGATCATGGATAACTGATGGAAACAGTGAAAGCGGACATGATTCAGGAATAGAAGTTTTTAAAAATTTTTTGGGGTTTTGAGGGGAAGGGAAAATAAAACCCAGGCCCAGAGAGGAAACAAAGTAGGCTTTCCATGTGGGGGGAAAGAACGATGGAAAGGATTTTGAAATCCAGAAGATGGTTGGACACATGTTACGGGGAAACCCGAGTTTTTCATGCGTGTGAACAAAAACCCAAACACCGTAAAGTATACACAGGCACGATGAATGACTTACTGCCACAGTTGGCTCGGAATGACAGTGTGACAACTCGTCACGACTTTCACATGAGACTTAGTCAAAACTGAAACGGAGGTTAGAAACCTTACGGTTTATGCCGTTTCTGTTGTAGTAGTGTTTCATTTTATGTGTGTATTTATGCGTATGTATGCAGGAACACATAATAATAATGTATCTGTATATGTAAAATAACGATTACATAGACATATGCATAAATGTGTGTCTGTTTGTGTGTGTGTGTATGGTTTAAAAAAAAAAAAAACCCCCCCCCCCCAAACTAAAAAAAAAAAAAACCACAACACAAACCACACACCACAAACACAAACACACACACACACACCCACACAAAAAATACTAAAAAAAAAAAAAAAAAAAAAAAAAAAAATTCCCTTGTATACATACATACATAATATAAAGTATGTGGGTGCGGGCGTTCCTCTTTGTGTTGTGTGAACCGAAATAGACTCACGGGAAGAGAGATCGGCGTCCAGGTAGACCGTCATGCAACAAGATCATGCATGTTTGCGGAGGTTGAGCGGTTGCTGGACGGGTAGACGGGGAGGGGGGAGGCGCTGGGCGGACGGGTAGACAGGTAGACAGGTAGACAGGTAGACATGCCACCCGAGGAGGGATTAATGCCGGCGGAGTGGGTCTGGTCTCTGGCAGTGAAGAAGCCGGATCAATACTGGCGAGTCCGTGCATGGCGGGCTGCGGCGGGGCTCCCCCCCTCTTCTCCCCTCTCCCTCTCCTCTCCTCTTTCCCCTCCCCTCTCCTCTCTCTCCTCTCCCCTCCCCCCTCCCCTCCCCTCCCCTCCTACACCTCCCCTGCTCCTCCCCTGCTCCTCCCCTTCCACCGCCCTGCATGGCATGGGCGGAGCTTCGGGTCCCGACCGCGCGGGGGCGCGTCCCCCCCTTTCCCCCTTCTTGCATGGCAAGGGCGGGGCTCATGACGGGAATGTGCGAGGGTTCCCTGCGGGTCGGCGAGGGGCAAGGGGCGTCGTCGGAGGTGCACGAGGAGGCAAGGAGCGAGGGAGGGGCGTACTTGCCCCGCGTCAGGCACTTTTCACCCCCGCGGAAGGGCCGGGGTGCGTGTGGCCAGACGGGGCCCTGCATGGCGACGGTAAGGCAGTGTGCCGAGCGGAGAGGGGGGGGAGAAACAAGCCATGCAAATGCACGGGGCGGGGTTTGTCCAGAGGGGGGCCAGGGCCTGGAGGGCGAGGCCCAAGGGAGAGGCAGGGGCATGCAGATAAAGAGGTGGGGTTGGGGAGGAGGAGCGGCATGAGGGAGAGAGGAGGGGCAGGGGAGAGGCCGGGGCACACAGGGAAAGGGTTAGGGCAGGGAAGGAAATGTCCCGTCCGGGAGCGGCAAGGGAGAGACGGCCGAGCAGGAGAAGGGGAGTGGCGTTCGGGAAGATGCCATGCGTGGCGTCGTGGGTGGGCCGGCGTGAGTGAGCGAGTGAAATTTAATGGCGACAAAACACATGTTTTTGCATCATCCGCTGCGTGAAAGCGCGAGACTTGAGGGCGACGCAAGCACACATGCACGGCCGCATGCACTCGCTCGCGCCATTGGAATCACGCGGAGTAACGAGAAAGCGCCGTTCTGCAGCTGCACGGATTATGATGATGACAATTTCTGACTTTTACTATTAGTCTGACTTTCATCATTCGAAGGCGCTGACGGCGGCCCTCTGTGGTCGTCGTAGATGCGTTCCAGCGAGGAACCGTGGGCTCTTTTATCCCTGATCCCGCTCGGGAGACAAACAGCGGGTATGGCAGCTGTCAAAAGGTTTGAAAATCATGGCACAGGCGGGAGGCAGCGTGGAGGGGCCGGCGCAGCTGGTCCGTGCCAGGTCGCGTCGCCGCCCCCACCTGTGACAACCGCACCTTACCAATACAGCTGGCGATGTCCCCCACCGAGCGCCTTACATCCGCACTCCGAGGCCGGCCACGGGCGAGCGCTGTCGTGGCGCCGTTAAAGGACTGCCGCCATCATAGTAACAGTAGTAATGATGTGACGATGATGATAGAAAATGATGATAATAATGAGAAAAACGTTGATGAGAAAGATGCCGATAACCATCGTTCGTATACATCGTTATTATTACTTGTTCATCATATTTTAATTAATTAGTATTATATTTAACGCTACTTCCTTGTATTCCGCATCCTTGTACTGTCCTCGCCTGCACAGTACCCGTGTTGTCCCAGTACACTCTTCCCAAGGCTGACACACAATATGCAACAGGACGGGGCGCATAAAGCATGGGCAAGCATCCATCAGTATGCCAAACCCCTATGCGCCGGGCAGCGGCATGGGCGATCAGTGGGGACATGCAGCGAGAGGGGTCAGGGGAGGGGGGGCGGATACGCGAGGGGCGGGAGCGAAGGCAGGGGATGGGGGGGGGAGCCTGGCTGGACTGTAAGGACCCAAACCCAGGTTTCGTAAGTCAAGTAAATTATAAATGGGGAGATGAAATTTTGGAGTAAGATATAGTAAAAGTTGAAGGAGGAGGAGTAAGAGCTAATCGAAGAAAAGGTAGGGCCCTCTGGAGCGTTGATTCCGCGGGGCGGGTCGTTCGCGTGTCGAGCTGAACGTTCGGGCAGAGAAAACATTCGCTGAAATGGCGTGAGGGACGACAGGCTTGTTTGTATAAGGTAAGGCAGGTTGGCAGGAGAAATTATCTGTGAGGCTTCCTTTAACTTTTTTTCTTTGTTCACCTCTCTCTCTCTCTCTCTCTCTTCTCTCTCTCTCTCTCCCTCTTCTCTCTCTCTCTCCTCTCTCTCTCTCTCCCCTCCTCTCTCTCTCCTCTCTCTCTCTCTCTCTCTCTCTCTTTCATTTTCACTCCCTCTCAGTCTCCTTGGCTTTCATGTTCGTCTCCCTTTCTTCCCCCGGTTCTCCTCTCCGCCCCTCCCCGCCTCCTTGCCCCCCTGTCCTTTATATAACCTGCGGGACAATAACAATGTAGTGCGGAGCTGCCTATCCACAGCGAGATGACGTAGCAGTCCGCGAGCATGAAAACAAGGCAACGAGAGCAAGCGATAGGTGTGGAACGCCAATTGCTCGCGCAGAAGCCTCCTTCGGGCCTACCAGCGAGGTAGCTCAGGTCCCCCCCCCCCCCCTCCTTCCCTCCATGACGTCCCACGCCCGATCTGCAAAGAGATTGATACGTTAAAGGAGAAGAGAACCTCTGGGAGAGAGTGTTATCGGGAGCAGAAATCCAGCCGCTCTACTTGTGTAGCTCTTGCGCGCGGCCGGGGGCTCTTTGTACGGAATCAGGCAGCGCTATGTAGGGAATGCAATCAGAGCGTGGGCCATAATGAGCGGGGGCGTTAGTATTCCAGAGGCCAGAGAGGATCGGGCGGCGGAGATTGGTAAATGGCTTGACGTCCCCTGACGTTGCCATTCCCTCGGGCGTGTACAGCTACTCGAGAGCTGTCGCGGGCGGCGCTGGAGCGTGGGTCCGGCGGAGGGGGTCGTGAGGCTGCCGTATGGGAAGGGGGCCGACGTTCGTAAGGGGCCGGGTCTGCGTAAGGAAGGGGTCGGCCTTTTTTGTAAAATGTTATGAGCCTGTAAATAGGGAAAGGGGAAGGAGGTAGGGAAAGGAAAGAGAGAGAAGAATAAGGGGTAGGGGGAAGAGGGAGAGGTCCTTGGCCACCCAAGGCTTGCTGGCGCGTTTGTTTGTTCCCCGCCCATCGCAGGAGGCCTTGGGGCGTGAATGTGACAAGCCGGGGGAGGCCCTGAGGGGTGAGGTATTTGAGGGACTAAGTTGCTGAAATTTGTCAAGGGACGTGACCTTTTTGCCGCTGCAGGGGTCGTGGGCTCGTAAGGTCAGCTGCCCCCCCCCCCCCCCGCCGTATGGGCCGGGCTGCGACAAGATCTTTTCTGATCATGCTGGTTCGCCGCGGAATGCTTCTAGGAGCTCCGGCCGGCGACGCTCTGGGCGGGGCCGCATGGGCTCCTCCTGCGTCTCGTAACTCGATCCCTACAGAATGAGTCAAGTCGGCGCCCGCAAGCAGGGGTGCTGAGAAACAAACAAATTGCCAGATTCCAACGTCGCACGGGGTTTGAATTCCAGCGCATTTGCGATTCAGGAAAATGCCGTTGACAGTTGATGATAGCGAGAAGGTGAGCGTCGTCGCGGCTGATTGTGGACGCGATAGCGAGGACTCAAACGCGGGATCCAGAGTGAAATTTTATTAACAGGAACTCTGTGTGGGAGTTTTGCCAGCCCATTGATTCAACAGTCGAAGGGGCCCGAAAAAGGACCCCGCGGTCGTCCAGATGTGTTTCGTGTGTCTGTTGGTATGTTTGTGGGGATGAGTATGTGTTGTGTAATTATATATATATAATTAAAATAATATAGATTTATATATATGTTATATATATATAAATTTTTATTATTAATGTTTTTATATATTATTATATATTACATATATTAAAATATAATATCTATATATATATATATATATATTTTATATATATATATATTAATATATATTAATATATATATATATATTATATAAAATTTTATATATTAATTTATAATATATATATATGTAGTATTATTAATGTATGTAGTAGTTGTGTGTGTATTTGTATGTGTATGGTAGGTATGGTATGGATGTGATTGTATGGTTTTGTGTATGTTATGTGTATTGTTTTTGTGGTGTGGTGTGTGTGTGTGGTGTGTTGCATGTTTTTTATATATATATTATATTATTTACTAATTTATATATTAAAATTTTATTATTTCATAACTTACATACATTACAAAATACATATAGATATTTTCCCTATTGTGATGTGTGGTCTGTCGTTCGCGTGATGTATAGATGTTTGTTTGTCTATATATATATATCTAATATTTTTATTTTATATATATTGATATATATTATATATATAATTTATTAAATATTAAATTTAAAAAAATATATTAACTATATATTATATTTTTTATTTTTGTATAGTGTTATTATAATTAAATATATATATCAATTAAAATATTATTTATTTATAATATTTATAGTTATATACATATAAATAATAAAATTATAATTATATAATTTTTTATGTATAATTAATATATAATTATTATTATTTTCCTATCTATTATTAATATATATTATTTATCTTATTAAAAAACATACATATCTCAGCAACAGACAAACAAAAATAAAATATATTTTTTTTTTGAGGAAGAAAAATAAAATATAATTTATATTTTTTAAATATATTAGATATATAATATATATAATAAAAATAAAAAAA
>NC_051398.1:49975055-49983408 GCF_015228065.2 Penaeus monodon
GGGGGGGTTTTTTCCCGAAAAACAACCAAAACAGGCCCAAACTGAGTCAACCTATACGATTCGACTCGGGCAACAGTTTCAGATTCTTTCGCGGGGATCCGCGGTGAGGGATTGGAGGCTTTTTTGTTTTGCGGGGAAATCATAGCTTTACGTCCTTATGCTTTTTTCGCATTTATTTACCCTCAACACTGGTTTCCCTCTAAAAAAAGCCACACTGACCCCTGGCAAACCCAAAAATAAAGCGAGTCTTTTATCTGAGGTCAGAAACCCCAGGATCAAGCCGGCGTCTGAGAGGCGCAGGGGGGAGGGGGCGGAAACGGGGATCTAGACGCGAGCCCCGGCCCGCCCTGCGGGGCGACCTCCTAAAGTAAAAAAACCAGGGAGGAAGGGAAAGGGGCCTAAACATCGCCTAGGCAGGGCCCCTGCCTAGGTACGTGCCACCCCAGGTAGTCAGACTCTTCTTTGGGTGTCCAAGGGAACCAGGACGGGGCGGATCATGAGGGGATTTTTGCTGCGGTTGGTCCCGACGTGATTGAGACCAAAGGGGAATGACAAGGGAAAGGGGGAGATGAATTTAAAATGGAAAGGGGAGAAAAAAATTTGGGAATAAAAACCGTGAATGACAAATCGAAGGGTTTTAGTATCCCGATGGGATGTGAAGGGAAGGCAGGTGCACTGGTTTCCGGGCGAGCCCCCTTTTACAGCCCTTTTTCCCAAAAGGGGAGGACAGCGTTTGGAAGGTACCGGGCCTCCGGGGGGTTTAATGCTACCCCGCTTTTTTGGGGGGTTTTGGTGCACGGGTATTATTCAAGCTTTGTTAGAAAAAAGAAGGGGGGGTTAACACCCGATTGCTTCTTAAACCAGAAAATCGGGGAAAAATTCCATTTTCCACCGTCTTGCATACAGCACATTAAGCGAATTTTGAATGATAAAATTCGTTTTGGGAAATTTTTGTAAGAATTATAGAAAACTGCTCCCTGAAAAATAAAAAAAAGGGAGGGGCATAAAAAAAGGGAAAACAAAAGAAAAATTTATAAAAGGGAAAAGAAAAGACAAGTGTTTTTTTCACAATGAGAAAATTTTGATGTATTAACATTTTTGTACTTTAAAGCCCCCTGCCTTGTACTATGAAATTTTAAGGTTGTCGCATAGAATAAAAAAAGGGAAAAGGCAATGTTTTTTTCCTAAGGGGTCTTATTCTTGAGAACCTAAATTTTTTCAATAAAAAATTTTTAAAATTTTTAGAAGTCGTGTACAACTATGTCCCTTCAGTCTGGATAATAGACATTTTGATATTTCCCACAACTTGAGTTGTTATTATTCTTCAAGTTTTTTTTTTCATAAATGTTTACATTTCTTAATTAATAGATGTCGTACAAAATCAGAAAGTTTAAATTATTTGGTTTTCCCATTCTGTTGAAACATAGGTAAGGAAGGGCAGGGTTATCATGTTTGGTGATTGATTATTACTTAGATATAGGCAATAGATTTGTTTTTCGCGATAATTTTTTTCTTTTATCAGCTTATGATAACATTTTCAGCTCCATTAATCATATTGATATCGCTGAGACCCAAATAGGTAAAAATTATTGTCGATTTCCTTTGCCTTTTGGAAAACGGGGTACATATGTCTGGTCTTGCATCATTTGGGTTGTGAGTATGATCAGCGGGAGGGAGTGAAAACCTATGTGGTTTGAATCTTTCTTTAAAGAGCACCCCCTTTGGGCTATAACAAGTTTGTATTTTTTTTTTTGCAGACTGTGGCAATCATACATTTTCTGCCATTTTTGAAGTTCTATTTATTTTCAACCGTTTCAAAGGGAGAGTAAAATGTAGTACTAAAATTTTTCTTTATTTGACATACCTCTCCTTTATAACTTTAGCCTCTCATTAATTTTTCAAAGCCTTCTCAGTTATTTTGAGGGGAAAATTTGTATAAAAAAAATGTGTTTTAATTTTTTCTTTGTAAAAAAAATAGAGTTTTCCGCCTATTTGGTTAGAATGAAAAAGATCTGGGTGGTACGTAATTATTGTTTTTTCGATGAAGGTGTGGGCCCCCGAAATTTTCGGCCACAAAACACACAACCACACACACACACACACACACACCACACCACACACACACACACACACACACACCCCCAAAACACCCCCCCCCCCCCCCCCCCCCCCCCCCCCCCCCCCTCTCTCTCTCCCCTTTTCTCTCTCCCCACACTCCCCCACAAAACCCCCACTCACACCCACACCACCACTCACACCTCACACCACTCCAACCCCCACACACTTCCCCACACCCCACCACCAACATAAATAATCTAAAAACTAAAACCCCCAAAAAAATAAAAACCCCCCTCTTAAATCCCCCCTAATTAATTTAAAAAAAAAAAATTATAAATTTTTTTCTGAAACACCTAAAAGAAAAATTTTTATTATTTTTTAGGGCCCAAAGAAAAAAAGTATTTTTTGAAAATTTTTTTTGGGTTAAAAAAAATTTAGAGAAAAAAAATCTTTTTTTATTTATTTTTTTTTTATTTTTGTCATAAAAACCCCCGAGGTAAAATGACACTCTGGGTTATGTGAAAAATTTCCAGGTATTGTCTTTTTTCTCTACCCTGAATAAAAAGGACATTGAAATGCACATAAAGGAGCTAGGTGTAAAAAAGCCCTTTGTAAGAATAATGACAGCCCACTTTAAAACAAACACCGAGATATGCTGGTCACCCTGTTTTCGCAAGGGGAATTTTGGGGGATGCGAATAATGCAGGTCTTTTTTTCAGTCCTTTAGTTTTCCTGATGTTCCCAAGGTTATTCAGAGTGTAATTTGCTTTTTCTTTCTTTGCATGATTAGGATTTGTTGCATTATGGGAAAATGCACAGCCATTAGCAAATTTTTTTGTTTTTAAAGAGACTGTGTTTGGTTTCTGTATATGTAATCAAAATTTCATTAATTTTTGCATATATTTTTTCTTAAAGTGTCTGTAATTGAATTATATGATATCTAATTTAAATTTTAGTGAAAACTCTATTTCAGTCAAATCCTTTAAAATGGAATATATTTTAATTATATTTAAATATTAGATATAATATAAAATTTTATAATTAAAATATTAATATATATATTATCATAATATTATCATATAAAAACAATAAAATAATATACATATAAATTAAATATAAAATTAAAATAAAATTATATTTAATTATAAATATATATAATATATATTTTAAAAATTTTTTTTTAAAAATAATAATAATAATATGATAAAATAAAATTTTAAAATGTTTTTTTTCATTTTTCACTTTTCCCCAAAATAATTTCCTTTATTATTTGTTTATGATATTTTAAAAATTTTTTATTAAAATTTTAATTTTTAAATATCTGAAAAAATCCATGAAACAAATTGGGGGGTAATTTCAATCTTCTAAACTTAAAATAAAAATAATATTTTTTGGATTGCTTGTTCCAAATATATATTTAGAAAAATTATTAAATGTTTTTTTTTTTTTTTTTTTTTTTTTGTTGTTTTTTTTTTTTGTTTGTGTTTTTTTTTGGTTGTGGTGTGGGTTTTTGTGTGTTGGTGTTGGTTGTTTGTTGTTTTGTTGTTTTTTTTGTGTGGTGGTGTGTTGGGTGTGGTGTTTTGTGTGTGTGTGTTTGTGTGTGTGTTGGGGAATGTGCAGTGTGTCCCAAATGTTTGCTGTGCAGTGCATGGGGGAAGCAACCTTTGGAATAAAGACAAAAGAAAATCATATAGATGTGTGGCCACTCTCTTTCTCACAAGTAATGTCCTTAGTAACCTAAATTTTTTGTCTAAAGATGAAAGGTTAAGAACAGTGCTACATAAACTAAAAAAATGGAATTTTTACTTTTCCAAAATTTTTTAGCCAGATGACAGACGCTCAAAAAGATAAAAGTTATAGAAGTCTCATCTTAGAATTTTCATAGAATTTTCTACCTGACATGCAAATTGATGTTAGTCAGTGATCTTTCAAAGACTTGACGTGGTTAGAACAAAGAGAATAATAAGATTTTTCATAGGATTAGAGGTAGGCAAGTATATAGGAATGCTGTTGAAAATATTGCCAAACTTCAATTAGGTCCTGTAAACAATCCGTAATTTGCCTAAATAAACACAATTTACTGACATTCAAAAACCCCGCTCAGTAACCCAATACGGTCATACGGTTTGTGCAGGCTGAAAAAAAAAATTTTTTTTTTTTTTTTTTTTTTTTTTTTTTTTTTTTATGGGGTTAGAGTGTGATAAAAAATTTTTGCTTAGTTTTTTTTCTCTCTCTCTCTCTCTCTCTCCTCCTCTCTCTCTCTCCCTCTCTCTCTCTCTCTCTCTCTTTTCTCTCTTCTCTCTTTCCCCTCTCCCCCTTTTTTCAAGAACTCCTTCACTTTTTAGCTCGGGTTTTAATTTTTTATCTTTCGGGGAAAGGGTTTGGAGTCGGGGGAATGGCTTTGACCCTTCAGCTTAGTGGTAATTTTGTCCGTCAGCTCCTTCACAGCTTCAAAAAATGTGGCTTTGGGCACATCCTCCACATCAAAGGTCCACCCTCTGGATGTCGCAGAAGTCATTCAGGATGAGCCCTCCACTACCCTTTTTACCAACATCACAGACATTCTGAGTGTCCATCCAGAACCCCCACTTCCTCTGCAGTTCAGTAACAGTTCCTGAGGGCTTTTCTGTAACATCCATTCCCTTCATCCCCAAATTAACGATACTACATCACAAACCCCAAAAAGATTTTCAACACCCGGGCCCACTTCTCCCCATCAACAACCTCTCGGGCCCCCCAAACCACAGCCACCCCAACAAAGCCAACAAGTCCGACCACGCCTGCCACCAAAACGACATCTGCATTAACGACATCAGTTACTCCTTCGTCGTCCCCTGACGTGACATCTACGCCACTGAAGTCAACAACAGGGATTCCCCCAACACCCATCACGACCACCACTCAACCCAGCACCACTACAGTGCCTCCTGAACCCCCCCACCCAGGGCTATCAGTTGCTCTATCCCTCTTCATCTTACTAGCTGTGATATTAATTATTGGTGCAGTGAGTATGATTTATTTTGTTCGATATAATTTCCCTTTTGCTTGGGGGGAGTTTAACTGCTCTCAAGCACTAAAAAACAGTCTCAGACCATTCAAAACACTGTGGTAATAAGCAGCTGAAATGCCCAGTCTAACTACATGAGCAGTTTTGATTTATCACAGTTGAATAATGAATGTCATACAGTTAGGGTACATAGAAGGCTTCTGCTTAGAAACAGTGAGGCATGTGCAGGAAAAGAAGAAAGCAAGATATTGGGGGACTCTCCGCCTTTGTTATTGACTAACTGGAGTCTGTAATACCTGCAAGTTTTTTTTGCATTATAAAGAAAAAAAAAAAAAAAAAAAAAAAAAAAAAAAAAAAATATTTATATATTATTATATATATATTTTATTATAAAAATAATAAAAATTTATTATTATAAATAATAAATTATATAAATTTATACATATAAATAAAAAATTAAAAATATATATTAATAATATATTTTTATAATAATAATATAATATATATAATATATATATATATATAAATATATATTATTATATATATATATAATTATTTTTTTTTTTTTTTTTTTTTTCTTTTTTTTTTTTTTTTTTATAATGCAGAAAAAACTTGTCTAGGTATTATCCAGGACTCCATTGATAGTCAATTAGCTAAGGCTGGATGAGTCCACCAATATCTTGCTTTCTTCTTTTCCTGCACATGCCTCACTGTTTCTAAGCAGAAGCCTTCTATGTACCCTAACTGTATGACATTAAATTTTTCAACGGATAAAATAAAAAATGCTCTGTATTTAGCTGGCTTTTCACTGCTTTTTCCAACAGGGGGTTTAAGGTCTAGACTGTTTTTTTCAGTGCAGTTGAGAGCAGTTCAACTGCATAGCACAAGGAATTATACTACGAACAAAAATGAATCATACTCACTGCACCAATAATTAATATCACAGCTAGTAAGATGAAGAGGGATAGAGCAACTGATAGCCCTGGGTGGGGGGGTTCAGGAGGCACTGTAGTGGTGCTGGGTTGAGTGGTGGTCGTGATGGGGTTGGGGGAATCCTGTTTGTTACTTCGGGCGTAATGTCACCAGGGGAGACGAAGGAGTAATTTGAGGCTTAAATGCAGATTCGTTTGGTGGCGGCGTGGTGGACTTGGCTTTGTTGGGGGGGCTGGGGTTTGGGGGGGGCCCGAGGGTTGTTGAGGGTGAGAATTTTGGCCGGCTTTAAAATCTTTGGGGTTTGTAGATTGGGTGGTCTGTACTTTTGGGTGAAGGAGCTGGATTTTAAAGAAGTGCCATCACGAAGCTGTTGAACGACAACTGAGGGGAAGGGGTGGATTTTTGGGTTTTACGCGCGAATGTCGTGATGTTGGAAAAAAGGGTAGGGGGGGTCATCCTGAATGACTTCGGACTCCGAGGGGGCCCTTTTGATTGGGGGGGATTCCCCAAAGCCACATTTTTTGAAGCTGTGAAGGAGCTGACGGACAAAATTACCACTAAGCTGAAGATCAAAGCCATCCCCAGATCATCCAACCTTTCCTGGAAAAGATCAAAGAATTAACCAGAGCTGAAACAGTGAAGGAGGTGTCTTGAGAGAGAGAGAGGGAAGAGAGAGAGAGAGAGAGAGAGAGAGAGAGAGAGAGAGAGAGAGAGAGAGAGAAAACATAAGCAGAAAAATTTTTGATACACATCTCTAATCCAAAAAAAAAAAAAAAAAAAAAAAAAAAAAAAAAAAGTTTGGTGTCAGCCTGCAGCAAATCCTGTATGACACAGATATTGGGTTACTGAATGCTGGGTTACTGAATAGTCAGTAACTTTGTGTTATATTTGAGGCAAAATTACAGGAGTTTACAGGACCTAATTGAAGTTTAGCAATATTTTCAACAGCATTCCTATATACTTGCCTACCTCTAATCCTATGAAAAATCTTAATCATTCTCTTTGTTCTAACCACGTCAAGTCTTTGAAAGATCACTGACTAACATCAATTTGCATGTCAGGTAGAAAATTCTATGAAAATTCTAAGATGAGACTTCTATAACATTATATACATTTTTGAGCAGTACTGTGCCTGGAAAAAATTAGGAAAGTAAATTTCCTTTTTTAGTTTATGAGACTGTTCTTAACCTTTCATCTTTAGACAAACAATTTAGGTTACTAAGGACATTACTTGTGAGAAAGAGAGTGGCCACACATCTATATGATTTTCTTTTGTCTTTTTTCCCAAAAGGGTTTGCTTCCACATGCACTGCACATGCACCCCATGGCACACACGCAATTACCAACCCCACACACACACACACACAACCACACACACAACCAACACACACACCCCAAAAAAAAAACAAAACAAAAACAAACAAACAAACAACCAAACAACAAAAAAAAAAACCACACCACAACCAAAAAAAAACACCAAAACCAAAAAAAAAAAAACAACAAAAAAAAAATAAATTTGAAGAAAGGTTTTCTAAACTAATATAATTTTAGGGCAAACGACTAACAATTATTATTATTAATTTAAGAATTATTATAATTTGTTTCATTGATTTTTTTAGATAATTTATAACATTCAAAATTTAAATAAAAAAATTTAAAATTAAACTAAAATAATAAAAAATATATTAAAAAGTGAAAGTGAAAAGAAAATTTTTTTAACCACTATTTTTAAATTTTTTGATGTATATTTTTACACACAATTAAAATATTTTAAAGTTAAAATTTATGTAAATGATAATATGAAAAAGATTTTTTAATTAAGAAATGTTTAATGTATTTTTATATTAAAAATTAAGTAAAAAAACAAATAAAAAAATTTAAAATTAATAATATTGAATAAAATTTTTATATTAAAAAAATAATATTTATTAATATAAATTTTTGGGAAATAAAATAAAATTTTTGATTTAATGTTTGTATATTTATCTTTAAATAGAATTTATGAATTTATTTCTTTTTATATGAAAATGAAATACGTTTGTAAAATTTTTTTATTGATTTCCTTTTTTATAAAAATAATAAATAAATAAAAAAATAATTTTTTTAAATTTTAAATAATATATTTTTTTATTAAAATAATTAAAATTTTTAAATATATTTAAAAAAAAAATTTTAAAAATTTTTTTTTTATAATTTAAAAAATAATAAAAATATAATTATTATATATATTAAAATATATATATGTTTTAGTTTAAATTTATTATTTTAATTTTATTTATTATTATTATTAATAAAAAAAAAAAATTTTATTTTTTTATTTGGGGTTTTTTTTTTTTTTTTTTTTTTTGTTGGGGG
>NC_051398.1:49983508-49998508 GCF_015228065.2 Penaeus monodon
AATGCATATGATATATATATGCATATATAATATATAAATGCATTATATATAATTAGTGCATATATAGATATATATTGCCATATATATAATATTATCTGCTAATATATAGATATATCTATACAATATATAGTATATATACTTATATTATATTATAATATAGTATATATAATATATAATGCTAATTAAAAGTATAATATATAATATATATACTTAATATATATTAGTATAATATATATTATATGCAATATATATATATATATGCATATATATAGTTATTGCATAGTAGATAGTAATATATTGTGTATATATACTATATATACTGCATATATATATATGATACTATGCATATATATATAATATATATGCTATATATATAGTATATATGTCATTATTCTCTAATATGGCATATATATAGTATATTGCATATATAATAGCATATATAGTATAGCATATATATACTATAGGTATAGTATAGGATATATTAGTATATATATAATAATAATTATATAGTAGTATATATATGATATATATTTGATCCATATATATTTATGCATATAGTACATTTATGGCACTATACTATATTTATGCACTACTATATTATATTAAATAGCTAATATACTAACGTATATATATAAGTGATAATATATATATATATCCAGTACTATATATAATATTTTATCCTAGCAATATATACAATATATATATTATTATATATGTATATATATTGATATATATCATAATATAGTATATATAACATATATATATGCATAATATATGTATACAATATCTATAATATATATATATATATATAATATACGAATCATAGTAACATATAAATATATAAAACAATAGATATATATAGATAGATATATATGCATATAATATATATCATATATATCTAGTAATATACTATATATCTATATATTATATTATATCAGTTAATGCTATTATAACATGGCATCTATATATATAAATAGGCCTATATATATATATAGTATAGATAATATGCATATATATATAGATATACTCAATATATAATATTATAATATGCATATTATATATATATTATCTAATATATATATATATTATTATATAAGTTATATATATATAGTTAGTCTGCATATATATTATATATATATATATTATATATCATCATAGATCAGATATATAATATAATATATATATGGCATATATAATCATAGTTACTATATAGTATATAATATAAACGACCCATATCTCTCATATAATATATCATATATATATATAATCTCGTATTATATATATATATAAATATTATAAGCATATAACTAGATAATATACATATGATATATACGCACTATCTATATATACTAGTATATATATATAATAGTATATATATCATATAATAGTAAAATATATATATGCTTATATAGGTATATGTATTACTTAAATCACATATATATAGATAGTATATTATATATATACACTATATATATACTATATATAATGGCCATCATATATAGATGTATACTATATATATTTAATATTAATCAATAGTATGCGTATATTATAATTAATATATTATCGATAATATATATATACCTCTAAATATATATATATATATATGTTGTACTATGTGTATATATATACTATAACACTCAAATATATAAATATAATATAGTATCATTATATATATATATATATAATATATATATATATATATATATGCAATATAACTAGATATATTAATATTATAATATTTATATATGGCACTATATACTCTACATGACTAGTCTATATATTATATATATAAATACTATAATATTATACTATATGCATATATATATATAATATCATATAGTAAGTATATATGAATATATGATAATAATAGATATAATTACTATGCATCTCATTATATATAAATAGTATATATATATAAATACTATATATATCTAAAAAATATAATATATAATGCATACATATATATGCATATAGATATATATATTTATATATATAATAAGACTATATAATATATATATATATATTATCTAGATAATATAATAATAATATATAGCATATATATTACATAATGCCTACTGTTATATATAATATAATATATTGATATTATACACTATAATATATATATAATATATAATATATATAGTATATATAATATATATCAATAAAACTATCGTAAAAACATATAGATATATATATGACAATATCTATATATATAAGTATATATATATTGGCTATAATTATATAACTCAATAATTATATAATATAATATATATATATATTATATAACATAGGATATATATATTGCATTTAATATATACATATATATATATACGGTATGAGTATATAATAATAGCCTATAATATAATATATGCATGATATATATATATCATCTGTATTACCTATATTATATGATATAGTATCTATGATTCGTATATGTATTAATATTATATGCATATATATAATATATATTTCTATATATATATTATATTATATATATATCATAATAATAATATAGTGCATATATAATTCTATAATATTATATAATAATAGGATATAGATAATATCTACATCAACATTATATATATGCATAGTATATATATATATATATATAGTATAATATATATATATAATGACCATCATATATATATATATAATATTAATATATATAATATATCACTATATACAATAATTATAAAGTAATATAGTCATATATTCTATTAATCAATACATTATATATATATATATATTGGATATGATAATGCATTATATATATAGTTTGCACTATATATATATATATATATAAAATATAATATATATATATAAATATATAATTATAATCTATTATATGCATAATATATATAATTAATAATATGCCATATCTATATAATATATATATATATATATATATACATAATATCTAAAGTACATAAATAATACATATAGATATATATATATATAATAATATTATACTTGATATGGCCAATATATAATATAATATTAATAATATATACATAATATAAATATATATATATGCCATATCGATGATTAATTATATAGTCAATATATATATATATATCGACTATATGCATAATATTATCTATATATATAAATCTATCATATATAGAGTATAATATATGCATATATTACATTAGTAATTACTCCTAATCTAATAATAATATATATATATAATAGATATATGCCATATATCATATATAGATATAATCTATATACATACTGATATAATTATAGATAATTATATACTATATATATATGCATATGTTATATAATATACATCATATACTATATATGCATATGCTAGTATAATCTTAGCTATATATATATACTATTATATAATATATACTATATATCATATATAATATTAATTCATATATATATAATATATATACTCATATATATTATAGTCTTATATATATATGCATATAATATATTATACTAATTATATACTGAGTATATATAATATATACTAGTATTACTATAATATCTCTTATATAGTAGTATCGGCTCTATATACCATTAATCATATATATAATAAGTGCATATATATATGAAATACTATCTATAGTAATATATCATATTATAAAATAACATATAAAATATATTAATATAATAATATATATATAATTCTACATACATGCATATATTATATATATATACTCTACCACATATATTAATCCACATCTATTATATATATATAAATCATATGCACCTATATCTAACATATATATATATATGACACTATGAATATATATATATACACATCACATAATACCTATCCATATATACTCTTATATCTCATACCAAACTATAACCTAACACATATAACTACATCCCCCTGCATATCTATAATCTCTATACTATTCCAAACTTACCAATATCTATAATATATAATCAAATATATACATATATCTATATGCAATATATAATATCTATATCCTACGTAGATATATCTCTAGATATATATATTAATATACTATATATATATCATCTATATATATGCATATCAGATCTCTAGGTAAGAATACTATATCCTCATTAATAATAGATATATATACGTATATGCATCCATATAGTATATCATATATATATATATATATATATATAATCAATCTGACTATATATATCTAATCTTGATGCAACATGATACTCTATCTATCTCTCTCATATACATCTATATTCTCATATATCATACTCATATCTATCTCATCATATACATGCACATCATCATACCTACTATATCTTATACCATATAGTATCTAACTCTATATACTAGATGATTGTGGCATATCATATATATCATAGATATATATTATATATATATCTATACATTACGATATTCCCATATATATATATATATTATATATATATATATAATATATCTATAATATGTATATAAGTAATATAAATTTGTGCACATATATATCTATAATATATATAATTATCGTAGATAAGATATATATATATATCCATATATATACATATAAGGAATAATATATATATACGATCTAGTCTATCTACATATATATATATATAACATATGAGTATATAATTATATAATATAATGAGTATATATGTAGATCATCCTAGGTTAAATATATTCATATATATATATAATCTATCTATATGTATATATCTATATCAGATATATCTCCATCATATCTATATATATATAGACTGTTATCATATCTTGATGTATCTATTATAATTAATATATATATATATTCTATATATATGATGTTATATCTATATATATCTATATATATCTATAATAATAATGTATCTCATAACTAAATATCTATCTCTATCTATCAGTAATATTATGTGTATATATATATACTAATATATAATACCTATATATCCTATTACTATTATGTAGTATGTACTATATATATATTAGATGTATCTCCATATATATACTCTTCTATAGATACTCTATCTATCTCCTATCTTCGGTATCTATTATATATATAGATATATACTGAGTAATACTAATATCTATCATACTACACTATCCTATTCTGATATAATATTATATATATATTATCTATCTACAATAGTATCAATTAATTATATCTTATATCTTATATCATTATACTATATCTTCTCTCAATATCTAATATATTATACTCTCATCTCCTACCTCTATACCTAGTCTATATCGTACTATACCTATATATCTACCTCTATAGCATATATATATATATATTCATATCTATATATACATCTTATATATATATATATCATCTATATATCTGATTATCTCCTATCTGATTCTCTCTATTATAATATAGTATATCCTCTATATATGTGGTGTGGTGTGTGTGTGTTGTTTGTGTGTGTTGTGTTGTGTGTTTGGTACTGTTGTGTGTGTGATGTGTGTATGTATATATCATATGTATAGCTTCTATAACATAATATACATATATACTCCAATATTAACATACAACGCATATAGTGTATAAATATGTCTATATAATGCATGCATTTATATATATATGTACATATGTATATATACAAACATATATGCACACTTGTGTATATATACATATATATGTATGAATGTATATATGAGTATATAGGTGAATATATGTATCTATATAAAAAAGAAATATAGTATTATTATAATATATCATTTCTCTTTTTAATATCAGATACATATTTCACCTATATACTACACTATATACATTCACACATATATAGGTATAATATACAGCACGTGTGCCATATATGTTTTTATATATATAGCATATGTACCTATATCTACGTAATGCATGCATTTATATACAGACATATTATACACATAGACTTTTTATGTAATTCCGTGTAATGTATCTATGTAATATAATGTTATATTAGCTCAGATACCCAATACTGTATATATACAATACACACACACACACACACATCACACCCACACACCACACACGAACACACCACACACACACACTCAGCCGACAGAACCACCACAATATATATATAGTATTACTATATAATAATATATATATATAATGATATATATAATATATAGATATATAACTCAATATATCTATATATATTATAATTATATATAGGAAAAGATATATAATATCTATAGTGTATAATGTGTATTAGTTATATATATATATAGTACTCAGTATATATATATTATATATATATATTTATATTATATCCTCTCCTATATAATATAGATAGAATGATATCTAATATACTACTATATAATAATAATATCATATAGTATAATAACATACTAATCATATATAGTCCTATATAATAATATCAATATAGATATAATTATATGTCTATATATATATAATCTAAACTATACGTATAATCTATATAGTCATACATATCTATATCTTATATAATATATATATATATATAGATATAACATATATATATATGATAACACATATATATTATATATATAATATATACTACTAGTATGATATATCTATATAATATAGGTATATAGTATATATAACTAACATATAGATATCATATATAAATAATATCTATACTCCATAGTATAAGATGTATAAGTATACTCATTCTAGATATAATATAGTATATTCTATATATATCCCGTATAGTATATTGTTATCTAGTATATATATATAGTATAATATATATACTAGATATATAAATATCTGCACATATATATAATAGAGTAGGGATATATATATATATATAATATCTATACTAGTTCTATATCTCTTCTAATGTGCATATAATACTTCTATAACTCTATAACTATATATCATAATAATATATATATATAGTAATGCACATATATATCACATAATATATAATAATCTACATATAGATCTATATCTAATATATCGTATATAATGTGCACATATTATATATAAGATATATAATATAATATATATAATATATGATATATGTGCATATTATCTAGTATATATATTTCATATATATATATATATTATTATACACATTAGTTCCATATATATATACTATATATATTATAATATATATATATATAATCATATGGTAATATGCAGATAATATATATATATATATATAATTTATCATAATATGAATATATACACATATATTATTAATACTAATATATATGCATATGCCTATATATATATATATATATATATAATATAATAATATAGGTCTCATATAATATAATATTATATATAATATAATCATATATTAATCATGCATAATATACTATATATATAATATATATATATATATCTAGTATATATATAATAATGCATATATATATGCAACAAAGTATATCTATATATATAATATATATATTAGTAGTAATATATATATCAACATATATACTAAGTTGCATATATATATAGTAATATACGTAGTAGATATATATATATATAATTATATATATGATATGACATATATTAAATATATATAATATAATATATATATATATATAATATATTAAGAGTACTCATATCCCTAATGACATCATATATAATATCTACATATCCATCCTAAACTACATGACATCATACCCTATCCCCTATATACTATGTCATAATATAACTATACTACTACCCTATCTACTACAACTATAACTCAGTAGACATACATATCCGATCCCTATAAACTATATGCATATATAATACAATACATATACTATTATATATATATAATATCTCATAATCCCTATAACCTATACTATTTAATCATATATATATCATCATTCATATCATAATATAATAATAATATACTTATCTATATATACTACCTAATACATATATACTATATACTACTATCTATACTACTAATGCATATTTATATATAATATTCTATATATAACTATCATATCTATATATAAATAATACATACTAAATACTGACATATATAAATCATAACTTACTACATACATTGCTATATCTATATATATGACCTCATACTAATGATATATACTACTATAATAATATATATACCTACACTCTAATAATATATACTGCATATATACATATACCCCTATATCGCACATATATAATACTCAACGAATAATCATATTAGATATATATACTAAATATATATATATCTAACTATCTATACTATAAATAATAGATTATCATACCTACTAAAAAAAAAAAAATATCGGTTATTATATTATATATTATAATATATTAATAGTATATATCTATTTAAATTCTAATATATCATATATATATATTATCGCTACATATCTTATATACATTATATCTATATTATATATTATATATATAATCATATATATATTACTAATATATATGATATAATATGTCATCATATCACTACTAATATATATATTCTCTGATATATAATAGCTATATAAGATATATATCATAATAATATGACTATATATCGTACTATATATATTATATATAATATAAAATAAGTCAATATACTAGTATAGCATATATATATATAGTATATAATATTATATCCATATACATATAGTATGCAATAATATACTATATATATATATAGATAATATAAATATATATATATATAGATATATATGTCTATCATATATATAGATATATATAATAGTAGATATACGTCAGGACCAGAGATTAATATATAATATAGATATATATTAATATATAATATATATATTGGCAAGATATATATAAATTATATAATATATATTATATATAGACATATAATTATCTAATATATATATGCATATATAATAATATATATATATATAGATATGCATAATATATAATTATACTACTTATTTCTCGTTCTATATATATATCGTATAATACTATATATATATGCATATCTAGATACTATATATATAGATAGGCATATAATATAATATTCATATAATATAATACTTAGTCTTATATATATAATATTATATGCAGAGTCAGTATATAATAATATACTACAGGATCTATTATGCATATATATTCTCGGTATAGATCTCATATATATCTATATATACTATATATATATATATATATATATATCATATTTATATATATATAATTATGCAGATATATATATATATAATACTATCTAATACTTGCATATATATACACTACATCATCGATATATTATATAATATAACTAATCTATTATACTATGCATATATATCCTATATATCTAATATATATTATATATAACTATACTATATTATAATATGCATCATATAGATATGATATATAATATCTATGTCAAGAACTACGTATATAGTACTATACTATTATAATATCTATAGATAATATATATATATATATAATGCATAATATATGATGCATATATAATATAATATATATATTATAATATATATATATATATTTTTTGTTTTTATTTTTTATCTTATCACAGATCTGCATATATATCTATATATTATAGGATATATAACTATAATAATATATATAATAGTCTGTATAATATTCAGTGACATATAAACCGTCTATATATATATTATACTATCTATATATAGATATATTATAATCATAAGTGCACTATATATATCGTATAAATATAATATACGTAATATATAATGTATGCATATATATATAATTCTTCTATATAAACTTAATCATATATATATATATAATGCATATAATAAAAATATATATACACACAATGATATATCATAGATAATATATCTATACTATAATTATTATCTATATAATACTTGACATATATATATATATACTATTATAATATTATATATATTATATAACATATATTATAATACATATATATCTCTGCTATAATATTATTAACCTCATATAGTTAATTATATATATATTATATATATAATATAACATATATAATATATGCATATTTAGATATATATATAATATATATATAACTCATATATAGGGAAGAATCAAGAACAGAACAACAGGCACAACAGATCTAGAACGTAAAGTACGGAATAAGGATGAGGGCATATATAACTACATTAAAAAAGCTCGAAAAAGAAAAACTCGAATGAGAAAGAAAAATTGCACAAAATATATTAATAGTATATATACATGCTTTACTATATATATATAATATATATGTCTATATATATATATATATTATATATATATATACGTAAAGTATATTATATACTAATATAATATATTATATATATCTGCTTATATTAATAATATGATATATGATATATAGTATGCATATATATATCACTACATCTAATATCTATATATATAATATATATATTGCATATATATATCTCATTACATATATCATACATTATATAAAGAATGATATATATACTACTGCTATATATCTTATACTAAGTAATGACTCTATATTACACATAATAGTCTATATATATACCTATAATTCAATATCTATATATATAATATAGTATATAATTACAAATAGTACTGCATATATATATATATACTTATATAGTATATAATATTATACTATATACGTATATAATATACATCACAATATATATAGAGTATATATATATAATATATATATTATAATATATATAGTATATAATATGCATATATATACATCTCCTATGCATATCTACTCAACCTACCCTACCAACAACATCATCATATAAACTATCCTATATAATAGTACTATAATATACCTATACTCAATATATATAGACATAATATATGCATATAATCTATATATAATACTACTAATACTATATATACTACATCAAATATCTAATCCATATCATACTATATATCTTCCTATATATATATAATAATGCCCTAATAATATATATATATACTATATATCCATATATTATACATTATATCATCTACTACTATGGCCTATCCCATATCTACATACATATATATATACCTATCTCTAATCCTCTACTATATAATAATCCTCTATATACCTCTCGTCCGAACGACTATTTATCATAATACTCTATATTACTCATATATGCATACACTATATATGCATACATATATATGCCATAAATACCTACTATGCTATAAAAGTAATCCCTATAGATACTATTAAATAATTATATATATGCAAATATATCATCAATGCAATAATATATCAATAGACCTAATACTATCTATTAGAACTCATGCATATCATCTATAATATATATTGCAACATCACTACTACATCTATAAATGACATCATAACTAATAATATATGCATACATCATACTAATATATTATGCTCATATCTATATATAATGCCATATTAATATAATACCTAATGCCATATATCAATATACTACGAACTAATGCCTCATATACATACTAAATATATTGACATATATATATATATATATGCATATATGCAATACATCATATACTAATATATGCATATATATACTATATATCGCATCTAATATATCTATATATGAGCCATAATAGACTATAATAATATACTGCATATATATATATACTAACTGCATAATACATAATACTATAGCATATACTTCATAGAATAATAAATTCCACTATATATATAACTATCACATATATACTACTATATATACATAAGACCTTCTATCATATCTCCATAAGATCTCATATATATACTATGCCATAATATAATATTACGTGCGCATAATCTAATCTAATATGCATCTATAATATAATAACTATACGCCAATATATATAATGCATATACTATAACGCCAATACACATACTATAATATATATAACAATCTCGCATATGCATATATATATATATATGCCATATATATTATTATAATATGCCATATATATATATAGGTAGCATATATAATATATATATATAGCATATATATATATAAACGTGCCGGTATATATTAATAATAATAAGATCATGTAACTATAATATATATGCATATATATAGGAAGTATATATGCACTAGTAGAATATGATATATAACATGCACTATATATATATCATATATACTATGCATATATATATATATATTAAGTATGCATATATCTTATAAAATCATATATAGTGATACAATATTGCATATAATATACTATTATATAATATATAAACACATACTATATAATATTATATATAATATCACACTCAGCATGATAGTATAGTATGTGTGTGTGTGTGTTGTTGTAGTGGTGTGTAGTTGTGTGTGGTGTGTGTGTGTGTGTGTGTGTGTGTGGTGTGTGTGTGTGTGCATGTGTTGTGTGATGGTCGTAAAGATCAAAAGACAAAGAGAAGGAGAGAGAGACATGGATGATGCATGACTATTCAGTTTTATGTAATCATTACAGAACAACAAATGATGAACAACATTTGCATTGTATCATCATTTTTATTCAGAATTTGCCCTACAATAATTTTTAAAAATTATATCAAAGCTCAATATTAGAGTTAAAAAAGAACATGTTCTACACCAAATATATCAATATTAAGTCAACTATAAATCCATAGTTACTATATTCCTATTTCATTTTCAACAAAAAGGTATCCAAACCTCTCTCATATTCACACCCGCAGACAAAATGGGCAAGCCTGCATAATGAGAAATATTGCTGGCCTCTGTGCATGCCAGCACTGCAGCGATGGGCAATAATATTCCACCATTCTTCACAACACAGAAATTGTGGACCTTCCTGGCAATTTATAGTCAAATAAATTCAGTCCAAACTCTATCTTGTTAGAATATATACATGTAGTGGAGGGGCAAGCACCTGACTTTGTGCCACTATTGACTCAGACCTAAGGTTGTAGGTCTTCTATCACCTATCCCAGCAAGTTTCAAGTTTTGAAAACTTCTATGAGTGCAACATTTACTAAAGATTTTTCACAGAATACACTCGCACATACATTTCTGTGTGAGATCATTCTCTGAGTTAGCAACATCACGACATGTACTGGATATACTAAATTCCCATCAGTACAATCCTTTGCTCATTTTATAATTTACAGTTCAGATATGTTATATGTAAGTTGCATTTGACTCCCTTACATGGTGTTTGAATCTGTCTTTCTGTAGTCGTGTCATGGCACTGAAACTTTCTCCCTTTCAGGAAAGAAGTGCATTAGAATATTTTCTGACAGCTTAATTCTCATAATTCTAATTGAGGTTTCAAATCTTAAAAAATGATCAAACATAAATATCACAAAAAAAAAAAAAACATCACAAAATATCTCCATGAACTAAAAGTTTTTCACTTGGTGACATATATCTCTCTATTCACCTCCATGAATTGGCTATTCAGACCCAAACCAGTCAGTACAGAGAAGTTTTACATATTAAGTAAACCTATTATGATATTATATAACATACCCTACTGAGCTCTCCTATCTGCCCTTGGTGCATTATCCACATATTCATAGCTGTCTCATTCTTTCAATCTTTTTCAGATGAATAAATTGGTAGCTATGGGATTCTGCAACAGGATGAACATTGCATCTCATTAATGACAACAATGAATTCCAGTCTATTCAGGTTTTAATTCACATCAATTCCATTGCACCTTCACTTGTTCCAGGCACATTATTCTAGCAATAACTGATTAGAAACAACTTGACAATAAGCACAGATACTGATAAGGGAAGTATGAATTTAGGGTATAATGTAACCATGTAATGTAATATGGTTTGGTACATGTTTAGAAGGCACCAATGCCTATACCACTTGACTAGGCCTATCAGCACATTGGCAAAGACCAAAAAACCTTCATCATATATATTCAGACAATAAAAAGGATGAAAACCTCCCTGGCAAACAGTGGTCAATACAATTGGCAATCTGAATGCCTCTCCTGGGACTTTTAATTATTTACCCAATCAGCTACTTGACTCATTACATGTAATGAGTAATGATATGAAACACTAAAAATCTTTACCAGTCTGGCAATTATCATATTCTTGTGATGCAACCCACTGGTTGGGTCATGAATCATCATTTTCTTTTGCAATGTGGCCTAGTGGTGGGTTGGAATTAGAATAAAAATGTGATTTTTAGACTTATTAATGAATTTCCAATCTTATGCTGCTTAGATGGAGATTTAATAAATGTTTAAGTATTTAGTCAATACAGATACAATAATATAACTTACTTTATATGAAAATAATCATCACAAATTTATTAGCTCTAAAGTCCACTTTCTTTTCTTTAATCATCCAAAGTATACAAATTCACAACAGAAAACCATTTTCTATTTTAAAAACTTTCCTTTTTACATATTACACGATAACAATAATGTGGCGCTAACATGATGAAAGCACAACCTACAGCCAAGGTACAGCCCATTTCTACCTACACCTAACAGCCAAGTACTTCTTTTTACGCTGACGGACCAGGAAAGTTTTTCCATTTTGCATTAGTGGGGAGTCGCATCATTTCCAGTAGCACTGAATGTGTTAACATCAGACCTTTATACAATACCATATGAAAGAAAAATAATTTTATGCTTAAACAGGCATTATGTCATTAATAATCATGGGATAAGTTTAATCAAGCATGTATATTCTTTTGTACTTACGTCAGACTTCTCAATTTCCTTATTCCTTTCTTTATTTTTCATTACATTTGTTGAATAACTTCATGAAAATACCAGTAATTCTCCACAATAATCTCATTTCTGGACCAAAACAGTCTAAAACGCTGACTGAAAAATGAATAAATATCTTGTATGCTTTTGCTGGCATGTATTATTTCCCTCGTACAGATATCAACCTGCAGATTTTTCCTATGTTATCCCACTGAAATACAAAGCCAATCTATTGACTAAATTTCGATAACATGAATCTAATCCACTGACTAAACCTGCTATTTATTCCCCGTCAAGATTTCATTAGGTCTCATTGTTATTGTCTTTTCAAAGTTGTCCACCACCATTTTTTAATTCAAATATCATGTATATAATTACCTACTCCGACTTTTCTCCCAACAGCCCTCAGAAAAGCTGTAAACTCCTGTGAAATTACCATCTCGCCTCCGCGCCCGTGGGAGGGCAGGAGGCGAGAGCGAGCGCCCTGCGCCCTTCTTGCCTCGGAGCTCAGACCCCAGACCTCGCAAAAGAGCAGGGAGCTGGCTTC
>NC_051398.1:50003508-50008508 GCF_015228065.2 Penaeus monodon
GGAACTGTCCCCTAAAATTGGGCCCCAAAAAGCCCCCAAAAGCCAAACTCAAGCCTGACCCCATTGCTTAATAACCAAAATCCCCCTTTCTCCCCCCCTGCATTTCCCACTAGGGCAAACAGGGGTTTCCCCCAAACCCCCACACCACCCTTTTTTTTGTTTAAAAAGGTTATTTTTCATTTTCTCTTATGTTTTTTTTTTCTATTTTCTTTTTTCCCTGTTTTCCCTTTCTTCTTCTTCCTCCTCCTCTCTCCCCTTCAAACACTTTTAAAAACAGCTGGTGCCCTTTTTTTCCAGAATTTTTTTTTTAATTGTTGAAATTTTCGTTAGGGTAATGGGTTCTTTTTAAAAATGGGGCATTGCAAAAAAAAAGGGGGAAATTTTTGGTTCCAAAGTAAATTCAATGAGCCCCATATTAACAATTTTTTTTTCATTTAAAAAAGGAAAAAAAAAAAAAAAAAAAAAAAAAAAAAAAAAAAATTTTTATTTAAAAATTTTAAATATTTTTATAAATTAAAATTAAATAATTTACAAAAAATTAAATTCATCTATAAAAAATTTTTTTAAAAAATTATATATATATTATATATATATGTATATGTATAAATATATATTAAATATATATATATTTTTATAAAATATATATATAATATATTAACTATATAATAATATAAAATATATATATATAAAATATATATAAAAAAAAAAAAAAAAAAAAATATATATATATATATATATTAATAAAATAAAAAATATAGTTATATATTATATAAATATATATACTAATATATATTTTATATATATATATATATATATATATATGTATATATATAAAATATATAAAATATACTATATATTATATATATATATATTAAATATATATATATATATATATATATATTATAATATATATAAGTAATATAAATATAATATATATATATATATATAATAAAATAATATATAATATATATATACAAAAATATATATATATATAAATATAATATATAAATATATAAAATAATATATATATAATATATATATATATTATAATATATAATAATATATAATATATTTATATATATTTATATATAATATTAAATTTATATATTATTTATATATATTTATATATATTTTATCTAATTTTTATATATTTATATATATATATATTTATATATATTATTATATTATATATTAATATATTATATATATATATTATATATATCAAAATATATATTTTATTATATTATCTTTTATATATATAATATATATATATATATATATAATATATATATATATATATCTTTTATCTAATATATATAATATATTATATGTATATATATATATATATATTTATATATAATTTTTCATGAACAAAAATTAATTTACAAAAAAATTAATGTAAATTTTGAATTTATTTATAAAAAAAATCTTAAACTAATTATATATAATTTTAAAATTGCTAAAAGATACATACTAAATAAAAATTGTTAAAAAAAGATTATTATTATAAATTAAAATTATTTTTTTTATATATATAATTCATATAATTTTTTAAGAAAAAATGTACTCATATAAATTATTTAATATCTTAAATAATATTAACTAGAAAATATTAAAAATAATATAAGTTAAATATCAAAAGTATTGAATATTAAAAAATATGTAAATATATAATTTATTATTAAAATTTATTACTTGTATATATTTTATTTTATTTTTTAATTAGTTTTTTTAAATTTTTTTTATTATGAAAAATAATATTATATAAATTATATGTATTTATATATTAATAAATAAAAATTAATGCATTAGTATTTAATTGTTTAATTTTAAATTTTTGTATTATCAAAATTTAAATTCATTTGCTATATAAAGTAGTTATTTATATTTTTTTAAATTTTATTAAAATATGATAAAGGAGTTTATTAATGATTATATTTTAGTTTTATATATAAATAATTATATCATTTTTTCATAAAAGGAATTATTTTTTATTTTTAAAAATTATATATACTTAACTAATTATTAAAAAAAAAAAAAAAAATGAATCTCTTAATAACTTTTTGTTTTAAAAATATAAATAGTTTTTTAAATTATTATGAATTTTTAAATTAAATGTTTAATAACTATTGTATACACTTATAAGAATATAAAAATATTGTCAATATATTTTTTGATTTTAACCCTTTAGTATTTTATATTTTACTATAATTAATGATATGTGGCAGAATGTGAATTCGCTGTCACTGTTTTGAGGTTGCCTGGGAAGGTAAATGTGAATGCTTCTCTGTTTTGTTTTTGCCATCCCCAAAATTTCTTACATGACACAAATCATGTTACACTCATTGTAAATGTTTGATCTTCATCTTTAACACAAAACTAGACACACATATATATATATATATAGATGCATAAAAACAAACAGCTACTTGAAAAAAAAAATTGTAAAAAAAAAGAAAAGAAAAAAAATTCATGTCATTCTAGGTTAACTCTTTCAGCAGATATGTATTTTTTTTGCTATATATAGTTTCCTATATAAGATGTGTATGGCTAAATGAAAAAAGGTCATCATATACTTCTATTCTACCTGCTCATTTCATCTGGGTGCCTCACACATGGACCAAAATTCATGCATTAGGCCCACTTAAGTGGTGACTCTCCCAGGTGTGTGGCATAGGCCTGGCTCACAGGAACAATTGTAAGCTGTTCCAAGTCTCCTTTTTCCTCATTGTGGTGCTTTGGCCCTTTTATTGCAGATGTGGTTTTGCTGTTTTGCCATTTTGCTTTATTATGATAATAATGAACTCTTTTCATAGAGGAGACTTCATGAGGTAGTTTACACACTGTGCAAAACAGGAACAATAAGTTGCATTGTTTTATTTGTTGTAATTTGTTAAAATTTTTGTATTATTCAAATTTCCACACCCTGTGCTGTTGGTGCCAGTAATGGCAAGCAGGAGTAAGTTAAGTGTAGGAGTGAGTTTTATAAATTTATAAAAACTGGAGGAAGTGAAAGAGAGGTTTGAGCTTAAGTGATGGTAGTATTTCAGTCTTCTCATCACTGACATACTCAAGGTTATTATCCATGTCGTCAGTACCAAGGACAGGTATTTTAGGTATTCTGTCACTTTCAGTTATCTTTTTCTTAACAATTTAATGCCTATAACTTTTTTTTTCACAAATATAAATATGAGAGTAAAATACTATTGTATCACACTGCCAATATTTCATGTCACTATCACTAGAATACACAAGCATTTGAAAAAAATGGCAGGTAATGGCTCAAAATATTAAAGGACAGCACACACTATATAGCCTGACTTCTGAGATGAAACAACCCCTTTTGTTAGATATGCTACTGAGGAAATGTGTCTGTGCAGTTACTATAGTCACGCTATCATGGCACCTTTTGAGTTTTACATAAATCTGATAAAGATTAGAGTTGACACATTCTTAAGTTTTGTTACTTAAATCATATCACTCACACCATGGTCTTACAGACCTCCATTTGACATATATTAGAAGCAACCAACAAAATCTAGAGCTGTTAACTCAGTCTGTAAGAAGTGGTTGTAGCAACATTGGACATGAGCTACTTGGTTGGGCTGTGACTTTGTTTACATTGGTGTAACCACACATTACAAGATAGCTTATTGCTCCAAGGTCTTTCTCCCTTTTTCTGTGTGACATTGTGTTTTAATGGTATCCATCTTTCTATAAACATGTTTGGAGAAAGAGTAGGAATGGGAAAACATTTAATAGTAGCACAAAAGCTTGAGTTAACCAAAAATTTAGAAGGTAGAGCATCTATGAAGGAATATGGCATAAAAAATAGTTTTAGGTATACAAGTATTTTACAGGGTGAGATTAGATAGTGTGCTTGATTAAAAATACAGTACTCTATTATTTGTCTTGTAATTAATTTTTTAACATAAGCCACTATACACAGTCATGAAAATGGAACTTGCGTTTCCCTATTTTCGCCATTAAAATAAAGTCATAGTGTAGTGAACTTTATTCTGCACTTCATTCTGATGCAGTTTGCATCAAAATGCTGAAAGGGGTTAAAACAAGAGCACAACTTGTCCATTAGAAAAGGGATGTATTTCAGAATTGCTTGCTTGACATGCTAGAACTATTAGCTGAACACTGTTAGACTCAGATGTTTATGGTTCTCAAGTAGCATTCATACATTGAAAAAAGTACACTTGTAAATCATAAACTCACAGAGCCAGGAGATAATCAGAGTGCATTTAATGCTTTGCCAGGGATGCTCTTAAGGTTGCTAATGTGTGATAAAAGTTAGCAGTGGGAGGACAGTCTTTTTCATCTATGTCTACTCATCACATATAGATGCCATTGAGCATCATTTGGTTAACATTTAGATGAAGATATTAATTAGTATTATGCTTGTTGGATTTACATTACTGGTGTATGAAATCCAGATGTAGATAGCATATTTAAAACAGTATTTGTTATGTAATGTTCCCATCCATATACCGTAGCCATTTCCTTCTTGATGCAGAAATCACTATTAAAATTGAGTTATACTAATAATCAGAATAGATGTTTTTGGTCAGGTAGCAAGTCTAATACTATATATAGCTGTGAATATAGAGAAAAGATTTTACAGAAGGTGGTGTGTAACAATGTTATTAGTATATTTTAAAGAGAGATAAATATTTTTTAGTTATAATTGTTATATTTTCTCTTAAATCTATGTTCCCTGAAATTTAGTGAGATTATAGCCAACTTATTTGTTTTTTCAGGGCGTTTGGTGGATCCGACGGAGGCGGCAATTAGAAAGGCTCCGTCATCAGCTGATGCCAATGTATAACTTTGACCCAACTGACGATGCAGATGATTGGGAGAACCAGTTGTTGGAGGAGGAACGTTCCCTGCGCCCAGAAGCTGAAAAGGTAATACTGGAGAGGAATAAGGGAATGATTAGGGAGGGAAGCAAAGGTGAGAGAGATGTTGAAGGCATAAAGAAGGAAATA